>NC_141825.1:29729000-29756500 GCF_982586985.1 Callionymus lyra | reverse complement strand
AATAACAAACATATATATTGATATAGTTGTATAATAATAAACATATATATTGATAAAGTTGTATAATAATAAACATATATATTGATATAGTTGTATAATAATAAACATATATATTGATATAGTTTTATAATAATAAACATATATATTGATAAAGTTGTATAATAATAAACATATATAATGATATAGTTGTATAATAATAAACATATATATTGATATAGTTTTATAATAATAAACATATATATTGATAAAGTTGTATAATAATAAACATGTTAAATGACATAGTTGTATAATAATAAACATATATATTGATATAGTTGTATAATAATTAACATGTTTAATGATATAGTTGTATAATAATAAACATGTTGAATGATATAGTTTTATAATAATAAACATATATATTGATATAGTTGTATAATAATTAACATGTTTATTGATATAGTTGTATAATAACAAACATATATATTGATATAGTTGTATAATAATAAACATATATATTGATAAAGTTGTATAATAATAAACATATATATTGATATAGTTGTATAATAATAAACATATATATTGATATAGTTTTATAATAATAAACATATATATTGATAAAGTTGTATAATAATAAACATATATAATGATATAGTTGTATAATAATAAACATATATATTGATATAGTTGTATAATAATAAACATATATATTGATATAGTTTTATAATAATAAACATATATATTGATAAAGTTGTATAATAATAAACATATATATTGATGTAGTTGTATAATAATAAACATATATATTGATATAGTTGTATAATAATAAACATGTTTATTGATATAGTTGTATAATAATAAACATATATATTGATAAAGTTGTATAATAATAAACATATATATTGATATAGTTGTATAATAATAAACATATATATTGATATAGTTTTATAATAATAAACATATATATTGATAAAGTTGTATAATAATAAACATATATAATGATATAGTTGTATAATAATAAACATATATATTGATATAGTTGTATAATAATAAACATATATATTGATATAGTTTTATAATAATAAACATATATATTGATAAAGTTGTATAATAATAAACATATATATTGATATAGTTGTATAATAACAAACATATATATTGATATAGTTGTATAATAATAAACATATATATTGATATAGTTTTATAATAATAAACATATATATTGATAAAGTTGTATAATAATAAACATGTTAAATGATATAGTTGTATAATAATAAACATATATATTGATATTGTTGTTTAATAATAAACATATATATTGATATAGTTTTATAATAATAAACATATATATTGATAAAGTTGTATAATAATAAACATATATATTGATATAGTTGTATAATAATAAACATATATATTGATATAGTTGTATAATAATAAACATATATATTGATATAGTTGTATAATAATAAACATGTTTATTGATATAGTTGTATAATAATAAACATATATATTGATATAGTTGTATAATAAAAAACATGTTTAATGATATAGTTGTATAATAATAAACATATATATATTGATATAGTTGTATAATAATAAACATATATATATTGATATAGTTGTATAATAATAAACATGTTTATTGATATAGTTGTATAATAATAAACATATATATTGATATAGTTGTATAATAATAAACATATATATTGATATAGTTGTTTAATAATAAACATGTTAAATGATATAGTTGTATAATAATAAACATGTTTATTGATATAGTTGTATAATAATAAACATATATATTGATATAGTTGTATAATAATAAACATATATATTGATATAGTTGTTTAATAATAAACATGTTAAATGATATAGTTGTATAATAATAAACATGTTTATTGATATAGTTGTATAATAACAAACATATATATTGATATAGTTGTATAATAACAAACATATATATTGATATAGTTATATAATAATCAACATATATATTGATATAGTTGTATAATAACAAACATATATATTGATATAGTTGTATAATAACAAACATATATATTGATATAGTTGTATAATAATAAACATATATATTGATATAGTTGTATAATAACAAACATATATATTGATATAGTTGTATAATAACAAACATATATATTGATATAGTTGTATAATAATAAACATATATATTGATATAGTTATATAATAATAAACATATATATTGATTTAGTTGTATAATAACAAACATATATATTGATATAGTTGTATAATAATAAACATATATATTGATATAGTTGTATAATAACAAACATATAAATTGATATAGTTGTATAATAACAAACATATATATTGATATAGTTGTATAATAACAAACATATATATTGATATAGTTGTATAATAATAAACATATATATTGATATAGTTGTATAATAATAAACATATATATTGATATAGTTGTTTAATAATAAACATGTTAAATGATATAGTTGTATAATAATAAACATGTTTATTGATATAGTTGTATAATAACAAACATATATATTGATATAGTTGTATAATAACAAACATATATATTGATATAGTTATATAATAATCAACATATATATTGATATAGTTGTATAATAACAAACATATATATTGATATAGTTGTATAATAACAAACATATATATTGATATAGTTGTATAATAATAAACATATATATTGATATAGTTGTATAATAACAAACATATATATTGATATAGTTGTATAATAACAAACATATATATTGATATAGTTGTATAATAATAAACATATATATTGATATAGTTATATAATAATAAACATATATATTGATTTAGTTGTATAATAACAAACATATATATTGATATAGTTGTATAATAATAAACATATATATTGATATAGTTGTATAATAACAAACATATAAATTGATATAGTTGTATAATAATAAACATATATATTGATATAGTTGTATAATAACAAACATATATATTGATATAGTTGTATAATAATAAACATATATATTGATATAGTTGTATAATAATAAACATATATATTGATATAGTTGTATAATAACAAACATATATATTGATATAGTTGTATAATAACAAACATATATATTGATATAGTTTTATAATAATAAACATATATATTGATATAGTTGTATAATAACAAACATATATATTGATATAGTTTTATAATAATAAACATATATATTGATATAGTTGTATAATAATAAACATATATATTGATATAGTTGTATAATAATTAACATGTTTAATGATATAGTTGTATAATAATAAACATGTTGAATGATATAGTTTTATAATAATAAACATATATATTGATATAGTTGTATAATAATAAATATCTTGAATGATATAGTTTTATAATAATAAACATATATATTGATATAGTTGTATAATAATAAATATCTTGAATGATATAGTTTTATAATAATAAACATATATATTGATATAGTTGTATAATAATTAACATGTTTATTGATATAGTTGTATAATAACAAACATATATATTGATATAGTTGTATAATAATAAACATATATATTGATAAAGTTGTATAATAATAAACATATATATTGATATAGTTTTATAATAATAAACATATATATTGATAAAGTTGTATAATAATAAACATATATATTGATATAGTTGTTTAATAATAAACATGTTAAATGATATAGTTGTATAATAATAAACATGTTTATTGATATAGTTGTATAATAATAAACATATATATTGATATAGTTGTATAATAAAAAACATGTTTAATGATATAGTTGTATAATAATAAACATATATATATTGATATAGTTGTATAATAATAAACTTATATATATTGATATAGTTGTATAATAATAAACATGTTTATTGATATAGTTGTATAATAATAAACATATATATTGATATAGTTGTATAATAATAAACATATATATTGATATAGTTGTTTAATAATAAACATGTTAAATGATATAGTTGTATAATAATAAACATGTTTATTGATATAGTTGTATAATAAAAAACATGTTTAATGATATAGTTGTATAATAATAAACATATATATATTGATATAGTTGTATAATAATAAACATGTTTATTGATATAGTTGTATAATAATAAACATATATATTGATATAGTTGTATAATAATAAACATATATATTGATATAGTTGTATAATAAAAAACATGTTTAATGATATAGTTGTATAATAATAAACATATATATATTGATATAGTTGTATAATAATAAACATATATATATTGATATAGTTGTATAATAATAAAACATGTTTAATGATATAGTTGTATAATAATAAACATATATATATTGATATAGATGTATAATAACAAACATATATATTGATATAGTTATATAA
This sequence comes from Callionymus lyra, assembly GCF_982586985.1. NCBI lineage: Eukaryota > Metazoa > Chordata > Actinopteri > Syngnathiformes > Callionymidae > Callionymus > Callionymus lyra. The sequence continues at coordinate 29,752,129 of NC_141825.1, read as the reverse complement.
TAATCAACATATATATTGATATAGTTGTATAATAACAAACATATATATTGATATAGTTGTATAATAACAAACATATATATTGATATAGTTGTATAATAATAAACATATATATTGATATAGTTGTATAATAACAAACATATATATTGATATAGTTGTATAATAACAAACATATATATTGATATAGTTGTATAATAATAAACATATATATTGATATAGTTATATAATAATAAACATATATATTGATTTAGTTGTATAATAACAAACATATATATTGATATAGTTGTATAATAATAAACATATATATTGATATAGTTGTATAATAACAAACATTTAAATTGATATAGTTGTATAATAATAAACATATATATTGATATAGTTGTATAATAACAAACATATATATTGATATAGTTGTATAATAATAAACATATATATTGATATAGTTGTATAATAATAAACATATATATTGATATAGTTGTATAATAACAAACATATATATTGATATAGTTGTATAATAACAAACATATATATTGATATAGTTTTATAATAATAAACATATATATTGATATAGTTGTATAATAACAAACATATATATTGATATAGTTTTATAATAATAAACATATATATTGATATAGTTGTATAATAATAAACATATATATTGATATAGTTGTATAATAATTAACATGTTTAATGATATAGTTGTATAATAATAAACATGTTGAATGATATAGTTTTATAATAATAAACATATATATTGATATAGTTGTATAATAATAAATATCTTGAATGATATAGTTTTATAATAATAAACATATATATTGATATAGTTGTATAATAATAAATATCTTGAATGATATAGTTTTATAATAATAAACATATATATTGATATAGTTGTATAATAATTAACATGTTTATTGATATAGTTGTATAATAACAAACATATATATTGATATAGTTGTATAATAATAAACATATATATTGATAAAGTTGTATAATAATAAAAATATATATTGATATAGTTTTATAATAATAAACATATATATTGATAAAGTTGTATAATAATAAACATATATATTGATATAGTTGTTTAATAATAAACATGTTAAATGATATAGTTGTATAATAATAAACATGTTTATTGATATAGTTGTATAATAATAAACATATATATTGATATAGTTGTATAATAAAAAACATGTTTAATGATATAGTTGTATAATAATAAACATATATATATTGATATAGTTGTATAATAATAAACATATATATATTGATATAGTTGTATAATAATAAACATGTTTATTGATATAGTTGTATAATAATAAACATATATATTGATATAGTTGTATAATAATAAACATATATATTGATATAGTTGTTTAATAATAAACATGTTAAATGATATAGTTGTATAATAATAAACATGTTTATTGATATAGTTGTATAATAAAAAACATGTTTAATGATATAGTTGTATAATAATAAACATATATATATTGATATAGTTGTATAATAATAAACATGTTTATTGATATAGTTGTATAATAATAAACATATATATTGATATAGTTGTATAATAATAAACATATATATTGATATAGTTGTATAATAAAAAACATGTTTAATGATATAGTTGTATAATAATAAACATATATATATTGATATAGTTGTATAATAATAAACATATATATTGATATAGTTGTATAATAAAAAACATGTTTAATGATATAGTTGTATAATAATAAACATATATATATTGATATAGTTGTATAATAATAAAACATGTTTAATGATATAGTTGTATAATAATAAACATATATATATTGATATAGTTGTATAATAATAAACATATATATTGATATAGTTGTATAATAAAAAACATGTTTAATGATATAGTTGTATAATAATAAACATATATATATTGATATAGTTGTATAATAATAAACATATATATATTGATATAGTTGTATAATAATAAACATGTTTATTGATATAGTTGTATAATAATAAACATATATATTGATATAGTTGTATAATAATAAACATATATATTGATATAGTTGTTTAATAATAAACATGTTAAATGATATAGTTGTATAATAATAAACATGTTTATTGATATAGTTGTATAATAAAAAACATGTTTAATGATATAGTTGTATAATAATAAACATATATATATTGATATAGTTGTATAATAATAAACATGTTTATTGATATAGTTGTATAATAATAAACATATATATTGATATAGTTGTATAATAATAAACATATATATTGATATAGTTGTATAATAAAAAACATGTTTAATGATATAGTTGTATAATAATAAACATATATATATTGATATAGTTGTATAATAATAAACATATATATTGATTTAGTTGTATAATAAAAAACATGTTTAATGATATAGTTGTATAATAATAAACATATATATATTGATATAGTTGTATAATAATAAAACATGTTTAATGATATAGTTGTATAATAATAAACATATATATATTGATATAGTTGTATAATAATAAACATATATATATATTGATATAGTTGTATAATAATAAACATATATATATTGATATAGTTGTATAATAATAAACATATATATATTGATATAGTTGTATAATAATAAACATATATATATATTGATATAGTTGTATAATAATAAACATATATATATATTGATATAGTTGTATAATAATAAACATATATATATTGATATAGTTGTATAATAATAAACATATATATATATTGATATAGTTGTATAATAATAAACATATATATATATTGATATAGTTGTATAATAATAAACATATATATATATTGATATAGTTGTATAATAATAAACATATATATATTGATATAGTTGTATAATAATAAACATATATATATATTGATATAGTTGTATAATAATAAACATATATATATATATTGATATAGTTGTATAATAATAAACATATATATATTGATATAGTTGTATAATAATAAACATATATATATTGATATAGTTGTATAATAATAAACATATATATTGATATAGTTGTATTTCTGTCTTCACTCAAGATGAAGTAAAGTTTAATCACTGATGAAAGAATGAAAGGATGAAAGAATGAAAGGATGAAAGAATGAAAGGATGAAAATGCCTGTGATCGTGACTCGTCTGAAGATGCTTCAGATGAACTTGTTCTCGTCTCATCAGCTCAACTCGTCATTTTCACTTCACTCATATGACCTGTTGTTTCCATAGCAACGGACAAACTTCACTTGTGTCTATTGAGTTTCTACTGAAGTGATGATTCATGTGTTCACTTGTGTTTATTGAGTTTCTACTGAAGTGATGATTCATGTGTTCACTTGTGTTTATTGAGTTTCTACTGAAGTGATGATTCATGTGTTCACTTGTGTTTATTGAGTTTCTACTGAAGTGATGATTCATGTGTTCACGTGTGTCTATTGAGTTTCTATTGAAGTGATGATTCATGTGTTCACTTGTGTTTATTGAGTTTCTATTGAAGTGATGATTCATGTGTTTATGTGTGTCTATTGAGTTTCTACTGAAGTGATGATTCATGTGTTTATGTGTGTCTATTGAGTTTCTATTGAAGTGATGATTCATGTGTTCACTTGTGTTTATTGAGTTTCTATTGAAGTGATTATTCATGTGTTTACGTGTGTCTATTGAGTTTCTACTGAAGTGATGATTCATGTGTTCACGTGTGTCTATTGAGTTTCTACTGAAGTGATGATTCATGTGTTTACGTGTGTCTATTGAGTTTCTACTGAAGTGATGATTCATTTGTTCACGTGTGTCTATTGAGTTTCTATTGAAGTGATGATTCATGTGTTCACGTGTGTCTATTGAGTTTCTATTGAAGTGATGATTCATGTGTTTATGTGTGTCTATTGAGTTTCTACTGAAGTGATGATTCATGTGTTCACGTGTATCTATTGAGTTTCTACTGAAGTGATGATTCATGTGTTTATGTGTGTCTATTGAGTTTCTACTGAAGTGATGATTCATGTGTTTACGTGTGTCTATTGAGTTTCTACTGAAGTGATGATTCATGTGTTCACGTGTGTCTATTGAGTTTCTATTGAAGTGATGATTCATGTGTTTATGTGTGTCTATTGAGTTTCTACTGAAGTGATGATTCATGTGTTCACGTGTGTCTATTGAGTTTCTATTGAAGTGATGATTCATGTGTTTATGTGTGTCTATTGAGTTTCTACTGAAGTGATGATTCATGTGTTCACGTGTGTCTATTGAGTTTCTATTGAAGTGATGATTCATGTGTTTATGTGTGTCTATTGAGTTTCTACTGAAGTGATGATTCATGTGTTCACGTGTGTCTATTGAGTTTCTATTGAAGTGATGATTCATGTGTTTATGTGTGTCTATTGAGTTTCTACTGAAGTGATGATTCATGTGTTCACGTGTATCTATTGAGTTTCTACTGAAGTGATGATTCATGTGTTTATGCGTGTTTATTGAGTTTCTATTGAAGTGATGATTCATGTGTTCACGTGTGTCTATTGAGTTTCTACTGAAGTGATGATTCATGTGTTTATGTGTGTTTATTGAGTTTCTACTGAAGTGATGATTCATGTGTTCACGTGTGTCTATTGAGTTTCTACTGAAGTGATGATTCATGTGTTTACGTGTGTCTATTGAGTTTCTACTGAAGTGATGATTCATTTGTTCACGTGTGTCTATTGAGTTTCTACTGAAGTGATGATTCATATGTTCACGTGTGTCTATTGAGTTTCTATTGAAGTGATGATTCATGTGTTTATGTGTGTCTATTGAGTTTCTACTGAAGTGATGATTCATGTGTTCATGTGTGTCTATTGAGTTTCTACTGAAGTGATGATTCATGTGTTTATGTGTGTCTATTGAGTTTCTACTGAAGTGATGATTCATGTGTTTATGTGTGTTTATTGAGTTTATATTGAAGTGATGATTCATGTGTTCACGTGTGTCTATTGAGTTTCTACTGAAGTGATGATTCATGTGTTTATGTGTGTTTATTGAGTTTCTACTGAAGTGATGATTCATGTGTTCACGTGTGTCTATTGAGTTTCTACTGAAGTGATGATTCATGTGTTTACGTGTGTGTATTGAGTTTCTATTGAAGTGATGATTCATGTGTTCACGTGTGTCTATTGAGTTTCTACTGAAGTGATGATTCATGTGTTCACGTGTGTCTATTGAGTTTCTACTGAAGTGATGATTCATGTGTTTATGTGTGTTTATTGAGTTTCTATTGAAGTGATGATTCATGTGTTTACGTGTGTCTATTGAGTTTCTACTGAAGTGATGATTCATGTGTTCACGTGTGTCTATTGAGTTTCTATTGAAGTGATGATTCATGTGTTTATGTGTGTCTATTGAGTTTCTACTGAAGTGATGATTCATATGTTCACGTGTGTCTATTGAGTTTATACTGAAGTGATGATTCATGTGTTTATGTGTGTCTATTGAGTTTCTACTGAAGTGATGATTCATGTGTTTATGTGTGTTTATTGAGTTTCTACTGAAGTGATGATTCATGTTTCCACGTGTGTCTATTGAGTTTCTACTGAAGTGATGATTCATGTGTTCATGTGTGTCTATTGAGTTTATACTGAAGTGATGATTCATGTGTTTATGTGTGTCTATTGAGTTTCTACTGAAGTGATGATTCATGTGTTTATGTGTGTTTATTGAGTTTCTACTGAAGTGATGATTCATGTGTTTGCGTGTGTCTATTGAGTTTCTATTGAAGTGATGATTCATGTGTTCATGTGTGTCTATTGAGTTTCTACTGAAGTGATGATTCATGTGTTTACGTGTGTCTATTGAGTTTCTATTGAAGTGATGATTCATGTGTTCATGTGTGTCTATTGAGTTTCTACTGAAGTGATGATTCATGTGTTCATGTGTGTCTATTGAGTTTCTACTGAAGTGATGATTCATGTGTGTATGTGTGTCTATTGAGTTTCTATTGAAGTGATGATTCATGTGTTCACGTGTGTCTATTGAGTTTCTACTGAAGTGATGATTCATGTGTTCACGTGTGTCTATTGAGATTCTACTGAAGTGATGATTCATGTGTTCACGTGTGTCTATTGAGTTTCTACTGAAGTGATGATTCATGTGTTTATGTGTGTTTATTGAGTTTCTATTGAAGTGATGATTCATGTGTTTACTTGTGTCTATTGAGTTTCTACTGAAGTGATGATTCATGTGTTCACGTGTGTCTATTGAGTTTCTACTGAAGTGATGATTCATGTGTTTACGTGTGTCTATTGAGTTTCTATTGAAGTGATGATTCATGTGTTCACGTGTGTCTATTGAGTTTCTACTGAAGTGATGATTCATGTGTTCACGTGTGTCTATTGAGATTCTACTGAAGTGATGATTCATGTGTTCACGTGTGTCTATTGAGTTTCTACTGAAGTGATGATTCATGTGTTTATGTGTGTTTATTGAGTTTCTATTGAAGTGATGATTCATGTGTTTACTTGTGTCTATTGAGTTTCTACTGAAGTGATGATTCATGTGTTCACGTGTGTCTATTGAGTTTCTACTGAAGTGATGATTCATATGTTCACGTGTGTCTATTGAGTTTCTACTGAAGTGATGATTCATGTGTTCACTTGTGTCTATTGAGTTTCTACTGAAGTGATGATTCATGTGTTCACGTGTGTCTATTGAGTTTCTACTGAAGTGATGATTCATGTGTTTACGTGTGTCTATTGAGTTTCTACTGAAGTGATGATTCATGTGTTCACGTGTGTCTATTGAGTTTCTACTGAAGTGATGATTCATGTGTTCACGTGTGTCTATTGAGTTTCTATTGAAGTGATGATTCATGTGTTCACGTGTGTCTATTGAGTTTCTATTGAAGTGATGATTCATGTGTTTATGTGTGTCTATTGAGTTTCTACTGAAGTGATGATTCATGTGTTCACTTGTGTCTATTGAGTTTCTACTGAAGTGATGATTCATATGTTCACGTGTGTCTATTGAGTTTCTACTGAAGTGATGATTCATATGTTCACGTGTGTCTATTGAGTTTCTACTGAAGTGATGATTCATGTGTTCACTTGTGTCTATTGAGTTTCTACTGAAGTGATGATTCATGTGTTCACGTGTGTCTATTGAGTTTCTACTGAAGTGATGATTCATGTGTTTACGTGTGTCTATTGAGTTTCTACTGAAGTGATGATTCATGTGTTCACGTGTGTCTATTGAGTTTCTACTGAAGTGATGATTCATGTGTTCACGTGTGTCTATTGAGTTTCTATTGAAGTGATGATTCATGTGTTCACGTGTGTCTATTGAGTTTCTATTGAAGTGATTATTCATGTGTTTATGTGTGTCTATTGAGTTTCTACTGAAGTGATGATTCATGTGTTCACGTGTGTCTATTGAGTTTCTACTGAAGTGATGATTCATGTGTTTATGTGTGTCTATTGAGTTTCTACTGAAGTGATGATTCATGTGTTTATGTGTGTCTATTGAGTTTCTACTGAAGTGATGATTCATGTGTTCACGTGTGTCTATTGAGTTTCTACTGAAGTGATGATTCATGTGTTCACGTGTGTCTATTGAGTTTCTACTTTGCTTTTAAACGATAATTCTGATGTTATTAAAGACTTAAGGTCAAAGTTCATCAACTTCATGTTCTTCTCTCATGTAATCTCTTCTTTTTAGAGACAAAAATGTTTGTTCATTTTAATGTAGTGACTGTAGTCCAAAAATACACTTTTTCATCAAACACCTTCAAACTTAAAGCTCCACATGAAGAACTGATCAGACAAACAAGTGTTAAAAAGAACAGATGACTCTGAAGAGAAAGAACATGAAGTTTGATGAACGATGACTTCACTGGTGATGTTAGGAAGTAAACTAATGTCCACAAGAAGAAATGGAGAGACAGATGGTTGTTGCTGAGAGGAGGAGGAGTGAGAGTGAGGAGTGAGAGAGGAGTGAGAGAAGAGTGAGAGGTGGAGTGACATAAGTGAGGGAGAGGAGGAGGAGTGAGAGGAGAAGTGAGAGAGGTGGAGTGAGAGAGAAGTGAGAGAGGAGTGAGAGAGTTGGAGTGAGAGAGGTGGAGTGAGAGAGGAGTGAGAGAGGTGGAGTGTGAGAGGAGTGAGAGAGGTGGAGAGAGGAGGAGTGAGATAAGTGAGAGAGGTGGAGTGTGAGAGGAGTGAGAGGAGGAGTGAGAGAGGTGGAGAGAGGAGGAGTGAGATAAGTGAGAGAGGTGGAGTGAGAGAGGAGTGAGAGAGGTGGAGAGAGGAGGGAGAGAGGAGTGAGAGAGGTGGAGTGTGAGAGTAGTGAGAGAGGTGGAGAGAGGAGGAGTGAGATAAGTGAGAGAGAAGTGAGAGAGGAGGAGAGAGGAGGAGTGAGATAAGTGAGAGAGGTGGAGTGAGAGAGGAGGAGTGAGAGAGGAGTGAGAGAGGTGGAGAGAGGAGGAGTGAGATAAGTAAGAGAGAAGTGAGAGAGGATGAGAGAGGAGGAGTGAGATAAGTGAGAGAGGTGGAGTGAGAGAGAAGTGAGAGAGGGGGAGTGAGAGAGGAGTGAGATAAGTGAGAGAGGAGTGAGAGAGGTGGAGAGAGGAGGAGTGAGATAAGTGAGAGAGAAGTGAGAGAGGAGGAGAGAGGAGGAGTGAGAGAGGAGTGAGAGAGGTGGAGAGAGAGAGGAGTGAGAGAGGAGGAGTGAGATAACTGAGAGAGGTGGAGTGAGAGTTTGGCTGCAGCAGAATAACAACAGGAGAGAAGATGTTCGACAGTTTATTCTCACAAAGAAGAAGATGTTGATGAACAGGAAGGAAGTTCGAGGAGAAGCGATGACGTCATTGAACTTTACAAAGTGATGAACATGCAGGAGCTGATGGAGAAGTTGATGGAGGAGCTGATGGAGGAGCTGATGGAGGAGTTGATGAAGGAGCTGATGGAGGAGCTGATGGAGGAGTTGATGGAGGAGTTGATGAAGGAGCTGATGGAGGAGCTGATGGAGGAGCTGATGGAGGAGTTGATGGAGGAGCTGATGGAGGAGCTGATGGAGGAGCTGATGGAGGAGTTGATGGAGGAGCTGATGGAGGAGCTGATGGAGGAGTTGATGAAGGAGCTGATGGAGGAGCTGATGGAGGAGCTGATGGAGGAGTTGATGGAGGAGTTGATGGAGGAGCTGATGGAGGAGCTGATGGAGGAGCTGATGGAGGAGTTGATGGAGGAGCTGATGGAGGAGTTGATGGAGGAGCTGATGAAGGAGTTGATGGAGGAGTTGATGAAGGAGCTGATGGAGGAGCTGATGGAGGAGCTGATGGAGGAGCTGATGGAGGAGTTGATGGAGAAGTTGATGGAGGAGCTGATGATGGAGCTGATGGAAGAGCTGATGGAGGAGCTGATGGAGGAGTTGATGGAGGAGCTGATGGAGGAGGTGCTGCAGTAGCATGAGCTTTGACTTGTTCCGGAGGTGGGAGGACATTTCATGTCATCATCATCAACATCATTAACATCCACATCTTCATCATGAACAACAACAACATCTTCATCATCATCATCATCATCATCATCTTCATCATCTTCATCACCATCATCGCTCACACTCACCACATCCTCTTCCTGGGCGGGAGACAGTGTTCTTTGTTGGAGGCTGTGACCCCCAGAGCGAGCTGCATCACCGTGATGTATTTCTGGTAGTTCACCATGACGTCCACAGAACCGCAGGTACCGACGAGCCTTAGATCCGAGCCTTAGATCCGAGCTGTAGATCCGAGCTGTAGATCCGAGCTGTAGATCCGAGCTGTAGATCCGAGCTGTAGATCGAGCTTCTCCGCTGCGGCTCTCCTCACATCTTCATCATCTTCATCATCATCGCCATTTCCAGCAGCGCTGACGCTCTGACGGAGGAAACACTCGCCAGGACTCGTGTCTGCAGACACTCCGACCTCACAAACCTCGTCCATCCATGTTCGTCAGCAGCGCCGCTCATTCTTCTCCTCCTCTTCCTCCTCCTCTTCCTCCTCCTCTTCCTCCTCTTCCTCCCAGGCTTGGAAACACTCGCGAAAAACGCTGCAGCGTCTGTGTGTGTGTGTGTGTGTGTGTGTACAGTGTAGTCAGAGGGGAGGAGGGAGAGAGAGAGAGAGAGAGAGAGAGAGAGAGGGAGAGAGGGAGAGGGAGGGAGAGAGAGAGAGAGAGGGCGAGAGGGAGAGAGAGAGAGGGAGGGAGAGAGAGAGAGGGCGAGAGGGAGAGAGAGAGAGAGAGAAAGAGGGAGTGAAGGAGAGAGAAAGAGGGAGAGGGAGAGAGGAGAGGGAGGGAGGGAGAGAGAGAGAGAAGAGAGAGAGAGAGAGAGAGAAAGAGAGAGAAGAGAGAGAGAGAAAAGAGAGAGAGAGGGAGAAAGAGAGAGAGAGAAAAGAGAGAGAGAAAAAGAGAGAAAAGAGAGAGAGAAGAGAGAGAGAGAGAGAAAAGAGAGCGAGAGAGAAAAGAGAGAAAGAGAGAGAGAGAGAAGAGAGAGAGAGAGAAAAGAGAGAAAGAGAGAGAGAGAAAAGAGAGAGAGAAGCTCAAGCTTGTCTCTGATATTTAGTGAATCAAACAAATGTTGTTCTTCCAGAAACATCGATTGAACTCGAGCCCAGAAACATTTGAAGTCAAATAAAAGAAGAAAGAAATGAAAAATCTTTGAAGGTTTTTTTTCTGTTTTCTCTCAATCCTGGAATATTGTTTAAAGTCACTTTAATTATAATATTAATAATCATGTTAAAGTCATAGTAATTATAATATGAAACATCGTGTAAACCATCATATTAACCATCATATAAACCATCATATAAACCATCATATAAACCATCATATAAACCATCTTATAAACCATCATATAAACCATCATAGAACCATCATATAAACCATCATATAAACCATCATAGAACCATCATATAAACCATCATATAAACCATCATAGAACCATCATATAAACCATCATATAAACCATCATATAAACCATCATAGAACCATCATATAAACCATCATATAAACCATCATATAAACCATCATATAAACCATCATATAAACCATCATATAAACCATCATATAAACCATCATATAAACCATCATAGAACCATCATATAAACCATCATATAAACCATCATATAAACCATCATAGAACCATCATATAAACCATCATATAAACCATCATATAAACCATCATATAAACCATCATAGAACCATCATATAAACCATCATATAAACCATCATAGAACCATCATATAAACCATCATATAAACCATCATATAAACCATCATATAAACCATCATAGAACCATCATATAAACCATCATATAAACCATCATATAAACCATCATATAAACCATCATATAAACCATCATATAAACCATCATAGAACCATCATATAAATCATCATATAAACCATCATATAAACCATCATAGAACCATCATATAAACCATCATAGAACCATCATATAAACCATCATATAAACCATCATAGAACCATCATATAAACCATCATAGAACCATCATATAAACCATAATATAAACCATCATATAAACCATCATAGAACCATCATATAAACCATCATAGAACCATCATATAAACCATCATATAAACCATCATATAAAACATCATATAAACCATCATATAAACCATCATATAAACCATCATATAAACCATCATATAAACCATCATATAAACCATCATAGAACCATCATATAAACCATCATATAAACCATCATATAAACCATCATATAAACCATCATATAAACCATCATATAAACCATCATAGAACCATCATATAAACCATCATATAAACCATCATATAAACCATCATAGAACCATCATATAAACCATCATATAAACCATCATATAAACCATCATATAAACCATCATATAAACCATCATAGAACCATCATATAAACCATCATAGAACCATCATATAAACCATCATATAAACTATCATATAAACCATCATATAAACCATCATATAAACCATCATAGAACCATCATATAAACCATCATATAAACCATCATAGAACCATCATATAAACCATCATATAAACCATCATATAAACCATCATAGAACCATCATATAAACCATCATAGAACCATCATATAAACCATCATAGAACCATCATATAAACCATCATAGAACCATGATATAAACCATCATAGAACCATGATATAAACCATCATACAACCATCATATAAACCATCATATAAACCATCATATAAACCATCATATAAACCATCATATAAACCATCATATAAACCATCATAGAACCATCATATAAACCATCATATAAACCATCATATAAACCATCATATAAACCATCATATAAACCATCATATAAACCATCATAGAACCATCATATAAACCATCATATAAACCATCATAGAACCATCATATAAACCATCATAGAACCATCATATAAACCATCATATAAACCATCATATAAACCATCATAGAACCATCATATAAACCATCATATAAACCATCATATAAACCATCATATAAACCATCATAGAACCATCATATAAACCATCATAGAACCATCATATAAACCATCATATAAACCATCATATAAACCATCATATAAACCATCATATAAACCATCATAGAACCATCATATAAACCATCATATAAACCATCATAGAACCATCATATAAACCATCATATAAACCATCATATAAACCATCATAGAACCATCATATAAACCATCATAGAACCATCATATAAACCATCATAGAACCATCATATAAACCATCATAGAACCATGATATAAACCATCATAGAACCATGATATAAACCATCATACAACCATCATATAAACCATCATATAAACCATCATATAAACCATCATATAAACCATCATATAAACCATCATATAAACCATCATAGAACCATCATATAAACCATCATATAAACCATCATATAAACCATCATATAAACCATCATATAAACCATCATATAAACCATCATAGAACCATCATATAAACCATCATATAAACCATCATAGAACCATCATATAAACCATCATAGAACCATCATATAAACCATCATATAAACCATCATATAAACCATCATATAAACCATCATATAAAACATCATATAAACCATCATATAAACCATCATATAAACCATCATATAAACCATCATATAAACCATCATATAAACCATCAAAGAACCATCATATAAACCATCATATAAACCATCATATAAACCATCATAGAACCATCATATAAACCATCATAGAACCATCATATAAACCATCATAGAACCATCATATAAACCATCATAGAACCATCATATAAACCATCATATAAACCATAATATAAACCATCATATAAACCATCATAGAACCATCATATAAACCATCATAGAACCATCATATAAACCATCATATAAACCATCATATAAACCATCATATAAACCATCATATAAACCATCATAGAACCATCATATAAACCATCATAGAACCATCATATAAACCATCATATAAACCATAATATAAACCATCATATAAACCATCATAGAACCATCATATAAACCATCATAGAACCATCATATAAACCATCATATAAACCATCATATACAACATCATATAAACCATCATATAAACCATCATAGAACCATCATATAAACCATCATAGAACCATCATATAAACCATCATATAAACCATCATATAAAACGTCATATAAACCATCATATAAACCATCATATAAACCATCATAGAACCATCATATAAACCATCATATAAACCATCATAGAACCATCATATAAACCATCATATAAACCATCATATAAACCATCATATAAACCATCATAGAACCATCATATAAAACATCATATAAACCATCATAGAACCATCATATAAACCATCATATAAACCATCATATAAACCATCATATAAACCATCATAGAACCATCATATAAACCATCATATAAACCATCATATAAACCATCATAGAACCATCATATAAAGCATCATATAAACCATCATATAAACCATCATATAAACCATCATATACACCATCACAGAACCATCCTATAAAATATCATATAAACCATCATATAAACCATCATAGAACCATCATATAAAACATCATATAAACCATCATAGAACCATCATATAAACCATCATATAAACCAACATATAAACCATCATATAAACCATCATAGAAACCTCATATAAACCATCATAGAACCATCATATAAACCATCATATAAACCATCATATAAACCATCATATAAACCATCATATAAACAATCATAGAACCCTCATATAAACCATCATATAAACCATCATAGAACCATCATATAAACCATCAGAGAACCATCATATAAACCATCATAGAACCATCATATAAACCATCATAGAACCATCATGTAAACCATCATATAAACCATCATATAAACCATCATATAAACCATCATATAAACCATCATATAAACTGTCATAGAACCATCATATAAACCATCATATAAACCATCATATAAACCATCATATACTGTAAACCATCATATAAACCATCATATAAACCATCATAGAACCATCATATAAAACATCATATAAACCATCATAGAACCATCATATAAACCATCATATAAACCATCATATAAACCATCATAGAACCATCATATAAACCATCATATAAACCATCATATAAACCATCATAGAACCATCATATAAACCATCATATAAACCATCATATAAGCCATCATATAAACCATCATATAAACCATCATATACACCATCACAGAACCATCCTATAAAATATCATATAAACCATCATATAAACCATCATAGAACCATCATATAAAACATCATATAAACCATCATAGAACCATCATATAAACCATCATATAAACCAACATATAAACCATCATATAAACCATCATAGAAACCTCATATAAACCATCATAGAACCATCATATAAACCATCATATAAACCATCATATAAACCATCATATAAACCATCATAGAACCCTCATATAAACCATCATATAAACCTCATATAAACCATCATAGAACCATCATATAAACCATCATATAAACCATCATATAAACCATCATAGAACCCTCATATAAACCATCATATAAACAATAATATAAACCATCATATAAATCATCGTATAAACCATCATAGAACCCTCATATGAACCATCATAAAAACCATCATATAAACCATCATATAAACCATCATAGAACCCTCATATAAACCATCATAAAAACCATCATATAAACCATCATATAAACCATCATAGAACCATCATATAAACCATCATAGAACCATCATATAAACCATCATAGGACCATCATATAAACCATCATATAAACCATCATATAAACCATCATATAAACCATCATATAAACCATCATAGAACCATCATATAAACCATCATAGAACCCTCATATAAACCATCATATAAACCATCATATAAACCATCATAGAACCATCATATAAACCATCATATAAACCATCATAGAACCATCATATAAACCATCATATAAACCATCATAGAACCATCATATAAACCATCATAGAAACATCATATAAACCATCATAGAACCATCATATAAACCATCATATAAACCATCATATAAACCATCATATAAACCATCATATACACCATCATATAAACCATCAAAGAACCATCATATAAACCTTCATATAAACCATCATATAAACCATCATATAAACCATCATAGAACCATCATATAAACCATCATATAAACCATCATAGAACCATCATATAAACCATCATATAAACCATCATAGAACCATCATAGAACCATCATATAAACCATCATATAAACCATCGTATAAACCATCATAGAACCATCATATAAACCATCATATAAACCATCATAGAACCATCATATAAACCATCATATAAACCATCATATAAACCATCATATAAACCATCATATAAACCATCATAGAACCATCATATAAACCATCATAGAACCATCATATAAACCATCATAGAACCATCATATAAACCATCATATAAACCATCATATAAACCATCATAGAACCATCATATAAACCATCATAGAACCATCATATAAACCATCATAGGACCATCATATAAACCATCATAGAACCATGATATAAACCATCATATAAACCATCATAGAACCATCATATAAACCATCATAGAACCATCATATAAACCACCATAGAACCATCATATAAACCATCATATAAACCATCATATAAACCATCATATAAACCATCATAGAACCATCATATAAACCATCATAGAACCATCATATAAACCATCATATAAACCATCATATAAACCATCATATAAACCATCATAGAACCATCATATAAACCATCATAGAACCATCATATAAACCATCGTAGAACCATCATATAAACCATCATATAAACCATCATATAAACCATCATAGAAACCATCATAGAACCATCATATAAACCATCATAGAACCATCATATAAACCATCAGTGAACCATCATATAAACCATCATATAAACCATCATATAAACCATCAGTGAACCATCATATAAACCATCATATAAACCATCATATAAACCATCATAGAACCATCATATAAACCATCATATAAACCATCATATAAACCATCATATAAACCATCATATAAACCATCATAGAACCATCATATAAACCATCATATAAACCATCATATAAACCGTCATAGAACCATCATATAAACCATCATAGAACCATCATAGAACCATCATAGAACCATCATATAAACCATCATAGAACCATCATAGAACCATCATATAAACCATCATATAAACCATCATATAAAACATAATATAAACATCATATAAACCATCATATAAACCATCATAGAACCATCATATAAACCATCATAGAACCATCATATAAACCATCATAGAACCATCATATAAACCATCATAGAACCATCATATAAACCATCATAGAACCATCATATAAACCATCATATAAACCATCATATAAACCATCATAGAACCATCATATAAACCATCATAGAACCATCATATAAACCATCATATAAACCATCATAGAACCATCATATAAAACATCATATAAACCATCATAGAACCATCATATAAACCATCATAGAACCATCATATAAACCATCATATAAACCATCATATAAACCATCATATAAACCATCATATAAACCATCATAGAACCCTCATATAAACCATCATATAAACAATCATATAAACCATCATATAAACCATCATATAAACCGTCATATAAAACATCATATAAACCATCATAGAACCATCATATAAACCATCATAGAACCATCATAGAACCATCATATAAACCATCATATAAAACATCATATAAACCATCATATAAACCATCATAGAACCATCATATAAACCATCATATAAACCATCATATAAACCATCATATAAACCATCATAGAACCATCTTTTAAACCATCATAGAACCATCATATAAACCATCATATAAACCATCATAGAACCATCATATAAACCATCATAGAACCATCATATAAACCATCATAGAACCCTCATATAAACCATCATAGAACCATCATATAAACCATCATAGAACCATCATATAAACCATCATATAAACCATCATATAAACCATCATATAAACCATCATAGAACCATCATATAAACCATCATAGAACCATCATATAAACCATCATATAAACCATCATATAAACCATCATATAAACCATCATATAAACCATCATAGAACCCTCATATAAACCATCATAAAAAACATCATATAAACCATCATAGAACCATCATATAAACCATCATATAAACCATCCTAGAACCCTCATATAAACCATCATAGAACCATCATATAAACCATCATATAAACCATCATAGAACCATCATATAAACCATCATAGAACCATCATATAAACCATCATAGAACCCTCATATAAACCATCATAGAACCATCATATAAACCATCATAGAACCATCATATAAACCATCATATAAACCATCATATAAACCATCATATAAACCATCATAGAACCATCATATAAACCATCATAGAACCATCATATAAACCATCATATAAACCATCATATAAACCATCATATAAACCATCATATAAACCATCATAGAACCCTAATATAAACCATCATAAAAAACATCATATAAACCATCATAGAACCATCATATAAACCATCATATAAACCATCCTAGAACCCTCATATAAACCATCATAGAACCATCATATAAACCATCATTTAAACCATCATAGAACCATCATATAAACCATCATAGAACCATCATATAAACCATCCTAGAACCCTCATATAAACCATCATATAAAGCATCATAGAACCATCATATAAAACATCATATAAACCATCATATAAAACATCATATAAACCATCATATAAACCATCATATAAACCATCATATAAACCATCATAGAACCATCATATAAACCCTCATATAAACCATCATATAAACCATCATAAAACCCTCATATAAACCATCATAAAAACCATCATAGAACCATCATATAAACCATCATATAAACCATCCTAGAACCCTCATATAAACCATCATAGAACCATCATATAAACCATCATATAAACCATCATATAAACCATCATATAAACCATAATAGAACCATCATATAAACCATCATAGAACCATCATATAAACCATAATATAAACCATCATAGAACCATCATATAAACCATCATAGAACCATCATATAAACCATCATATAAACCATCATATAAACCATCATAGAACCATCATATAAACCATCATAGAACCATCATATAAACCATCCTAGAACCCTCATATAAACCATCATATAAAGCATCATAGAACCATCATATAAAACATCATATAAACCATCATATAAAACATCATATAAACCATCATATAAACCATCATATAAACCATCATAGAACCATCATATAAACCCTCATATAAACCATCATATAAACCATCATAAAACCCTCATATAAACCATCATAGAACCATCATATAAACCATCATATAAACCATCATATAAACCATCATATAAACCATAATAGAACCATCATATAAACCATCATAGAACCATCATATAAACCATCATATAAACCATCATAGAACCATCATATAAACCATCCTAGAACCCTCATATAAACCATCATATAAAGCATCATAGAACCAGCTAGGCATGGAAACCATGGCGGCACAGCACGGCTCCCTGCTCCAGAGTCTGGGACACCAGATGTCTGCGATGGCCGTTCAACTCCAGCTCTTGACGGCCGCCGCTGGGACCACAGCACCACCTCCCGCTTTGGCGAGTCCGGCAACCGCGCCGGCTCCAGCTTCCACCGGTGAGTCCGTTCCGGTTCCACACTCCTCCATGATCGTCCTGCAACGACCCGAGTGTTTCTCCGGTGACTCTGGAGATTGTCGGGGCTTCCTAACCATGTGCAGTCTCCACTTCGAGCTGAACTCCACCGCCTTTCCCAATGAGTACTCCAGAGTGGCTTACATCATCTCGCTGCTGAGCGAGCGGGCAGCAGAGTGGGCCACGGCGGAGTGGCGGAACCGGTCGCCCCTCTGCGACTCTGCGGAGCTGTTCACCATGGCGTTCCAGCTTACCTTCCAGCGCATCGTTCCGGGAGAGGAAGCGGCATCTGCTCTTCTCAGTCTCCGCCAAGGGTCCCACCACGTGAGCGACTACGCTATCCGGTTCCGCACGCTGGCTGCAGAGTGTGCTGGGAGGGGACCGTCCTCACCCGAGTCTTCCTCGAGGGTCTCTCCCCGCACCTACGGACCATGCTCATTCCCCTCGAGCTCCCGGAGGGGCTAGACGCAGTCATCGCCATGGTCACCAGGATAGAGACGAAGCTGCGCAACGAGGAGGCGCGCAGTCGGTCGTCTTCCCCTCCTCTCCAGTGCTCCCAGCGGTTTCCCTTCCGCTCCTCAGTTCCCCGCCAGGAGTCCTGAACCGGGTGACCCACACTTCACACCCAATTAGACTCTTGTTCCCTGATGGACACACTGAGGAGCTACATCTCCATGTGCTGGCGTGTTCCCCTCACCCCATCATCTTGGGGTTTCCCTGGCTCCAGCACCATGAGCCTCACATCCAGTGGTCCCCTCTATCTGTGGTTGGGTGGGGAAAGGCTTGCAGTCAGAAGTGTCTAACCCCCCTCTACTTTGTGCTCTCCATTAGGTTTAGCGTCTCTCCGGTACCTTCCACCACTTCTGCGGACTTATCATTGGTTCCGTCTATGTACCACGATGTGGGTGAGGTTTTTAGTAAGGCCCGTGCCATAAGTCTTCCTCCTCATCGCTCTTATGATTGCGCTATTGAGTTATTGCCTGGGTCCCATCCCCAGCGTGGTCGCCTTTACTCCTTGTCTCGCCCAGGAACTGATGCCATGAACCGTTACATCTCGGAATCTCTGGCCGCAGGGATAATCCGCCCTTCCTCATCCCCGGCTGGGGCTGGCTTCTTTTTTGTCGGTAAGAAGGACGGCTCCCTGCGCCCATGCATTGATTATCGCTCTCTTAATGATATTACGGTTAAGAATCGTTACCCCTTACCACTAATGGTTTCAGCGTTTGAGATGCTCAAAGGAGCCACTATTTTTACCTAATTGGACCTACGTAATGCTTACCACTTGGTTAGAATCCGCCAAGGGGATGAATGGAAAACCGCTTTTAACACTCACTCTGGCCACTACGAGTATCTGGTAATGCCTTTCGGTCTCACTACCGCCCCTGCCGTGTTTCAAAGCCTAGTTAATGACGTCCTGAGAGAATTTCTTAATCGGTTCATTTTTGTTTATCTAGACGACATTCTCATTTTTTCGCCAGACAAACCACCAACACGTGCGTCTAGTGTTAAACAAGCTATTAGCTAACCGACTGTTCGTCAAGGCTGAGAATTGTGAGTTTCATGCTGCGACCGTCTCCTTCCTTGGTTATGTAATTAGTCCCGGTAGGATAGCCATGGACCCGGCTAAGGTTCTAGCTGTCGCTGACTGACCTTCTCCCGATAACTGAAAGGCACTCCAACGGTTTTTAGGTTTTGCAAACTTTTACCGTAGATTCATCAGAAATGTTAGTTCTATCTGTCCTCCCCTCTGTGCCTTGACCGCTGACTCGCAGCCTTTCCACCGCAGTCCGGCCGCCGAGAGAGCCTTCCGGGAACTAAAGGAACGGTTCACCTCTGCCCCGATTCTCCTCCAGCCTGATCCCCACGCAGTTCATGGTCCAGGTGGACGCTTCTAGCACGGGGGTCGAGGCCATCCTCTCCCAACACTCTATCACAGACGGTAAGGTCCACCCCTGTGCATTCTTCTCCCGCAAACTGAACCAGGCAGAGAGGAACTATGATGTGGGAGACAGGGAGCTGCTGGCCATCAAGGGCTCCTTGGAGGAGTGGCGTCACTGGCTGGAGGGAGCGGAGAACCCCTTTGTGGTATGGACAGATCACAAGAACTTGGAATATATACGCACTGCACGACACCTGAGACCTCTCCAGTCCCGCTGGTCCTTGTTTTTTGCCAGGTTTCATTTTGTTGTGACCTTCCGGCCTGGTACCAAGAACATTATGGCAGACGCCCTGTCTCGGATGTACGACTCACTGAACTCAGATTAAGCCCCTGAGACTGTGCTGCCTTCCGACTTGGTGGTCGGGTCTCTCGTCTGGGAGGTCGAGGAGAGGGTCTGGAGGGCCTTGCGGCAGACTCCTACTCTCTGTAAACAGGTACTGCATTGGTGCCATTCAGCCAGGTGGTCCTGTCACCCGGGGCAGCAACGCACCCTGACTCTCATCCGGCGGCGGTTTTGGTGGCCTGTTCTGCAGCAGGACGTGTGTGAGTACGTGGCGGCGTGTCCCATCTGTGCTGCCAACAAGCCGTCTACCGCTCAACCTACGGGAAAGCTCCAGCCCCTGCCGGTGCCCAATTGACCATGGTCCCACATCTCCATGGACTTCGTCACCGGGTTTTCGCCCTCCGAGGGCATGACTACTGTCCTCACCATCGTCAACCGCTTCTCAAAGATGGCTCACTTCGTTCCCCTACCCAAGCTTCCCGACGCCAGAGAGACTGCTGAAGTGGTCCTGAACCACGTTTTCCGCCTGCACGGCCTCCCGAGGGACATCATCTCGGATCGGGGCCCCCAGTTTTCTTCCCGTTTCTGGGCAGAATTCTGTCGCCTCATCGGTGCTTGCCCCAGCCTGTCCTCGGGGTACCACCCCCAGAGCAATGGACAGACTGAACGGGTAAACAGGACCTAGAGACCTCCCTGCGCTTCCCGGTTTCCCGTTCCCCCTCCGCCTGGGCCAAGGACCTGCCCTGGGTGGAGTACGCCCACAACTCTCTGACCTGCGCCTCGACCGGACTTAGTACGTTCAAGTGCGCCTATGGCTATCAGCCCCCACTCTTCCCGGACCTGGAAGGGGAAGTCCAGGTGCCATCGGCAGCAGCGCTGGTTCAGCTTTGTCGGGACACCTGGGCCAAAGCACGCATGAAGCTCCAGAACTCTATCTCCGCGTATAAGACTGCAGCCGACTGCCGGCGCTCTGAGACTCCTCCCTATAAATAGGGAGACAATGAGTCAGGTTCCGCTCGAGGTTTCTGCCTTCTAAAAGGAAGTTTTTCCTCGCCATTGCTCACTGTACAGCTCACTGTACAGTGTTTCGCTTCTTGCTCTTTGTTGAATTGCTGTGATCTATTTTTCCTTAATCAACTATAGTCTTATTTCAACTGTATAGTGTCTTGAGATAACTTTGTTATGATGAGACACTTTAAATAAAATTGAATTGAATTGAGACTGTGTGTGGTTCTGCACAAAGGACATTAATCTCAATCACCCGTGTCGCAAACTGTCGCCCCGCTACATTGGTCCTTTTACCATTGTAAAGATTGTTAACCCTGTCGCTGTAAGTTTACGTCTACCTAAAACCATGCGCATCCATCCGCCCCCAGCTGCTGCTGATTGGTCCCCTGTGTTCGTAAACCTCCACTCTCTGTCACGTCCTTGTCTTGTCGTCACCAGTTTCTAGTACCTGTATCCTGCCGCTGAGTATTCCTGCTTCCTACCCTGTCTCCTTGCCTTTGTCCCGACCAAGACTCTTTCCTGCCTGTTTTTCGTTATTCGA
>NC_141825.1:29694000-29726500 GCF_982586985.1 Callionymus lyra | reverse complement strand
GTTAGATTGAAGAGAAGTGATCATGTTAGATTGAAGAGAAGTGATCATGTTGGATTGAAGAGAAGTGATCATGTTAGATTGAAGAGAAGTGATCATGTTAGATTGAAGAGAAGTGATCATGTTAGATTAAAGAGAAGTGATCATGTTGGATTGAAGAGAAGTGATCATGTTAGATTGAAGAGAAGTGATCATGTTAGATTGAAGAGAAGTGATCATGTTAGATTGAAGAGAAGTGATCATGTTGGATTGAAGAGAAGTGATCATGTTGGATTGAAGAGAAGTGATCATGTTAGATTGAAGAGAAGTGATCATGTTAGATTGAAGAGAAGTGATCATGTTAGATTGAAGAGAAGTGATCATGTTAGATTGAAGAGAAGTGATCATGTTGGATTGAAGAGAAGTGATCATGTTGGATTGAAGAGAAGTGATCATGTTAGATTGAAGAGAAGTGATCATGTTGGATTGAAGAGAAGTGAACATGTTAGATTGAAGAGAAGTGATCATGTTAGATTGAAGAGAAGTGATCATGTTAGATTGAAGAGAAGTGATCATGTTAGATTGAAGAGAAGTGATCATGTTAGATTGAAGAGAAGTGATCATGTTGGATTGAAGAGAAGTGATCATGTTAGATTGAAGAGAAGTGATCATGTTGGATTGAAGAGAAGTGATCATGTTGGATTGAAGAGAAGTGATCATGTTAGATTGAAGAGAAGTGATCATGTTAGATTGAAGAGAAGTGATCATGTTGGATTGAAGAGAAGTGATCATGTTAGATTGAAGAGAAGTGATCATGTTAGATTGAAGAGAAGTGATCATGTTAGATTGAAGAGAAGTGATCATGTTAGATTGAAGAGAAGTGATCATGTTAGATTGAACATATTTGAAGTGATCATGTTACATTGAAGAGAAGTGATCATGTTAGATTGAACATATTTGAAGTGATCATGTTAGATTGAAGAGAAGTGATCATGTTAGATTGAAGAGAAGTGATCATGTTGGATTGAAGAGAAGTGATCATGTTGGATTGAAGAGAAGTGATCATGTTAGATTGAAGAGAAGTGATCATGTTAGATTGAAGAGAAGTGATCATGTTAGATTGAAGAGAAGTGATCATGTTGGATTGAAGAGAAGTGATCATGTTAGATTGAAGAGAAGTGATCATGTTAGATTGAACATATTTGAAGTGATCATGTTAGATTGAAGAGAAGTGATCATGTTAGATTGAAGAGAAGTGATCATGTTAGATTGAAGAGAAGTGATCATGTTAGATTGAACATATTTGAAGTGATCATGTTAGATTGAACATATTTGAAGTGATCATGTTAGATTGAAGAGAAGTGATCATGTTAGATTGAAGAGAAGTGATCATGTTAGATTGAACATATTTGAAGTGATCATGTTAGATTGAAGAGAAGTGATCATGTTAGATTGAAGAGAAGTGATCATGTTAGATTGAAGAGAAGTGATCATGTTAGATTGAAGAGAAGTGATCATGTTGGATTGAAGAGAAGTGATCATGTTAGATTGAAGAGAAGTGATCATGTTGGATTGAAGAGAAGTGATCATGTTAGATTGAAGAGAAGTGATCATGTTGGATTGAAGAGAAGTGATCATGTTAGATTGAAGAGAAGTGATCATGTTAGATTGAAGAGAAGTGATCATGTTAGATTGAAGAGAAGTGATCATGTTAGATTGAAGAGAAGTGATCATGTTGGATTGAAGAGAAGTGATCATGTTGGATTGAAGAGAAGTGATCATGTTAGATTGAAGAGAAGTGATCATGTTGGATTGAAGAGAACTGATCATGTTAGATTGAAGAGAAGTGATCATGTTAGATTGAAGAGAAGTGATCATGTTAGATTGAAGTGAAGTGATCATGTTAGATTGAAGAGAAGTGATCATGTTAGATTGAAGAGAAGTGATCATGTTGGATTGAAGAGAAGTGATCATGTTAGATTGAAGAGAAGTGATCATGTTAGATTGAAGAGAAGTGATCATGTTGGATTGAAGAGAAGTGATCATGTTGGATTGAAGAGAAGTGATCATGTTGGATTGAAGAGAAGTGATCATGTTAGATTGAAGAGAAGTGATCATGTTGGATTGAAGAGAAGTGATCATGTTAGATTGAAGAGAAGTGATCATGTTAGATTGAAGAGAAGTGATCATGTTGGATTGAAGAGAAGTGATCATGTTGGATTGAAGAGAAGTGATCATGTTGGATTGAAGAGAAGTGATCATGTTAGATTGAAGAGAAGTGATCATGTTAGATTGAAGAGAAGTGATCATGTTAGATTGAAGTGAAGTGATCATGTTAGATTGAAGAGAAGTGATCATGTTAGATTGAAGAGAAGTGATCATGTTAGATTGAAGAGAAGTGATCATGTTAGATTGAAGAGAAGTGATCATGTTAGATTGAAGAGAAGTGATCATGTTAGATTGAAGAGAAGTGATCATGTTGGATTGAAGAGAAGTGATCATGTTGGATTGAAGAGAAGTGATCATGTTAGATTGAAGAGAAGTGATCATGTTGGATTGAAGAGAAGTGATCATGTTAGATTGAAGAGAAGTGATCATGTTAGATTGAAGTGAAGTGATCATGTTAGATTGAAGAGAAGTGATCATGTTAGATTGAAGAGAAGTGATCATGTTGGATTGAAGAGAAGTGATCATGTTAGATTGAAGAGAAGTGATCATGTTGGATTGAAGAGAAGTGATCATGTTGGATTGAAGAGAAGTGATCATGTTGGATTGAAGAGAAGTGATCATGTTAGATTGAAGAGAAGTGATCATGTTGGATTGAAGAGAAGTGATCATGTTAGATTGAAGAGAAGTGATCATGTTGGATTGAAGAGAAGTGATCATGTTGGATTGAAGAGAAGTGATCATGTTGGATTGAAGAGAAGTGATCATGTTAGATTGAAGAGAAGTGATCATGTTAGATTGAAGAGAAGTGATCATGTTAGATTGAAGTGAAGTGATCATGTTAGATTGAAGAGAAGTGATCATGTTAGATTGAAGAGAAGTGATCATGTTAGATTGAAGAGAAGTGATCATGTTAGATTGAACATATTTGAAGTGATCATGTTAGATTGAAGAGAAGTGATCATGTTAGATTGAACATATTTGAAGTGATCATGTTAGATTGAAGAGAAGTGATCATGTTAGATTGAAGAGAAGTGATCATGTTGGATTGAAGAGAAGTGATCATGTTGGATTGAAGAGAAGTGATCATGTTAGATTGAAGAGAAGTGATCATGTTGGATTGAAGAGAAGTGATCATGTTAGATTGAAGAGAAGTGATCATGTTAGATTGAAGAGAAGTGATCATGTTAGATTGAACATATTTGAAGTGATCATGTTAGATTGAAGAGAAGTGATCATGTTAGATTGAAGAGAAGTGATCATGTTAGATTGAAGAGAAGTGATCATGTTGGATTGAAGAGAAGTGATCATGTTAGATTGAAGAGAAGTGATCATGTTAGATTGAAGAGAAGTGATCATGTTGGATTGAAGAGAAGTGATCATGTTAGATTGAAGAGAAGTGATCATGTTGGATTGAAGAGAAGTGATCATGTTAGATTGAAGAGAAGTGATCATGTTGGATTGAAGAGAAGTGATCATGTTAGATTGAAGAGAAGTGATCATGTTAGATTGAAGAGAAGTGATCATGTTGGATTGAAGAGAAGTGATCATGTTAGATTGAAGAGAAGTGATCATGTTAGATTGAAGAGAAGTGATCATGTTAGATTGAACATATTTGAAGTGATCATGTTAGATTGAAGAGAAGTGATCATGTTAGATTGAAGAGAAGTGATCATGTTAGATTGAACATATTTGAAGTGATCATGTTAGATTGAAGAGAAGTGATCATGTTAGATTGAAGAGAAGTGATCATGTTAGATTGAAGAGAAGTGATCATGTTGGATTGAAGAGAAGTGATCATGTTAGATTGAAGAGAAGTGATCATGTTAGATTGAAGAGAAGTGATCATGTTGGATTGAAGAGAAGTGATCATGTTAGATTGAAGAGAAGTGATCATGTTGGATTGAAGAGAAGTGATCATGTTGGATTGAAGAGAAGTGATCATGTTGGATTGAAGAGAAGTGATCATGTTGGATTGAAGAGAAGTGATCATGTTGGATTGAAGAGAAGTGATCATGTTAGATTGAAGAGAAGTGATCATGTTAGATTGAAGAGAAGTGATCATGTTAGATTGAAGAGAAGTGATCATGTTAGATTGAAGAGAAGTGATCATGTTAGATTGAAGAGAAGTGATCATGTTAGATTGAAGAGAAGTGATCATGTTAGATTGAAGTGAAGTGATCATGTTAGATTGAAGAGAAGTGATCATGTTAGATTGAAGAGAAGTGATCATGTTAGATTGAAGAGAAGTGATCATGTTAGATTGAACATATTTGAAGTGATCATGTTAGATTGAAGAGAAGTGATCATGTTAGATTGAACATATTTGAAGTGATCATGTTAGATTGAAGAGAAGTGATCATGTTAGATTGAAGAGAAGTGATCATGTTGGATTGAAGAGAAGTGATCATGTTGGATTGAAGAGAAGTGATCATGTTAGATTGAAGAGAAGTGATCATGTTGGATTGAAGAGAAGTGATCATGTTAGATTGAAGAGAAGTGATCATGTTGGATTGAAGAGAAGTGATCATGTTAGATTGAAGAGAAGTGATCATGTTAGATTGAAGAGAAGTGATCATGTTAGATTGAAGAGAAGTGATCATGTTAGATTGAAGAGAAGTGATCATGTTAGATTGAAGAGAAGTGATCATGTTAGATTGAACATATTTGAAGTGATCATGTTAGATTGAAGAGAAGTGATCATGTTAGATTGAAGAGAAGTGATCATGTTAGATTGAAGAGAAGTGATCATGTTGGATTGAAGAGAAGTGATCATGTTAGATTGAAGAGAAGTGATCATGTTAGATTGAAGAGAAGTGATCATGTTGGATTGAAGAGAAGTGATCATGTTAGATTGAAGAGAAGTGATCATGTTGGATTGAAGAGAAGTGATCATGTTAGATTGAAGAGAAGTGATCATGTTGGATTGAAGAGAAGTGATCATGTTAGATTGAAGAGAAGTGATCATGTTAGATTGAAGAGAAGTGATCATGTTGGATTGAAGAGAAGTGATCATGTTAGATTGAAGAGAAGTGATCATGTTAGATTGAAGAGAAGTGATCATGTTAGATTGAACATATTTGAAGTGATCATGTTAGATTGAAGAGAAGTGATCATGTTAGATTGAAGAGAAGTGATCATGTTAGATTGAACATATTTGAAGTGATCATGTTAGATTGAAGAGAAGTGATCATGTTAGATTGAAGAGAAGTGATCATGTTGGATTGAAGAGAAGTGATCATGTTAGATTGAAGAGAAGTGATCATGTTAGATTGAAGAGAAGTGATCATGTTGGATTGAAGAGAAGTGATCATGTTAGATTGAAGAGAAGTGATCATGTTAGATTGAAGAGAAGTGATCATGTTAGATTGAAGAGAAGTGATCATGTTAGATTGAAGAGAAGTGATCATGTTAGATTGAAGAGAAGTGATCATGTTAGATTGAAGAGAAGTGATCATGTTAGATTGAAGAGAAGTGATCATGTTAGATTGAAGAGAAGTGATCATGTTAGATTGAAGAGAAGTGATCATGTTAGATTGAAGAGAAGTGATCATGTTGGATTGAAGAGAAGTGATCATGTTAGATTGAAGAGAAGTGATCATGTTGGATTGAAGAGAAGTGATCATGTTAGATTGAAGAGAAGTGATCATGTTAGATTGAAGAGAAGTGATCATGTTGGATTGAAGAGAAGTGATCATGTTAGATTGAAGAGAAGTGATCATGTTAGATTGAAGAGAAGTGATCATGTTGGATTGAAGAGAAGTGATCATGTTAGATTGAAGAGAAGTGATCATGTTGGATTGAAGAGAAGTGATCATGTTAGATTGAAGAGAAGTGATCATGTTGGATTGAAGAGAAGTGATCATGTTAGATTGAAGAGAAGTGATCATGTTAGATTGAAGAGAAGTGATCATGTTGGATTGAAGAGAAGTGATCATGTTAGATTGAAGAGAAGTGATCATGTTAGATTGAAGAGAAGTGATCATGTTGGATTGAAGAGAAGTGATCATGTTAGATTGAAGAGAAGTGATCATGTTGGATTGAAGAGAAGTGATCATGTTAGATTGAAGAGAAGTGATCATGTTAGATTGAAGAGAAGTGATCATGTTAGATTGAACATATTTGAAGTGATCATGTTAGATTGAAGAGAAGTGATCATGTTAGATTGAAGAGAAGTGATCATGTTAGATTGAACATATTTGAAGTGATCATGTTAGATTGAAGAGAAGTGATCATGTTAGATTGAAGAGAAGTGATCATGTTAGATTGAACATATTTGAAGTGATCATGTTAGATTGAAGAGAAGTGATCATGTTAGATTGAAGAGAAGTGATCATGTTGGATTGAAGAGAAGTGATGATGTTAGATTGAAGAGAAGTGATCATGTTGGATTGAAGAGAAGTGATCATGTTAGATTGAAGAGAAGTGATCATGTTGGATTGAAGAGAAGTGATCATGTTAGATTGAAGAGAAGTGATCATGTTGGATTGAAGAGAAGTGATCATGTTGGATTGAAGAGAAGTGATCATGTTAGATTGAAGAGAAGTGATCATGTTGGATTGAAGAGAAGTGATCATGTTGGATTGAAGAGAAGTGATCATGTTAGATTGAAGAGAAGTGATCATGTTGGATTGAAGAGAAGTGATCATGTTGGATTGAAGAGAAGTGATCATGTTAGATTGAAGAGAAGTGATCATGTTGGATTGAAGAGAAGTGATCATGTTAGATTGAAGAGAAGTGATCATGTTGGATTGAAGAGAAGTGATCATGTTGGATTGAAGAGAAGTGATCATGTTGGATTGAAGAGAAGTGATGATGTTAGATTGAAGAGAAGTGATCATGTTAGATTGAAGAGAAGTGATCATGTTGGATTGAAGAGAATTGATCATGTTGGATTGAAGAGAAGTGATCATGTTAGATTGAAGAGAAGTGATCATGTTGGATTGAAGAGAAGTGATCATGTTGGATTGAAGAGAAGTGATCATGTTAGATTGAAGAGAAGTGATCATGTTAGATTGAAGAGAAGTGATCATGTTGGATTGAAGAGAAGTGATCATGTTGGATTGAAGAGAAGTGATCATGTTAGATTGAAGAGAAGTGATCATGTTGGATTGAAGAGAAGTGATCATGTTGGATTGAAGAGAAGTGATCATGTTGGATTGAAGAGAAGTGATCATGTTGGATTGAAGAGAAGTGATCATGTTGGATGATCTTACCTTGAGTCAGATTTGCTTCTCAGAGATTCATCTGCAGTTTCAAGTTGAGGATCTTCAAGTCTTTGCTTTACTGTTGAGTTTATACCTGTTAGAGCAGATCAATACTTGATCAATACTTGATCATCAGCCTCTGCTAGCAGGTGAATCTGATCATGTTGATCATAATGTATTGATTATATTGTATTGATAATAATGTATTGATAATAACATATTGATAATAATGTATTGATAATAAATGTATTGATAATAATGTATTGATAATAATGTATTGATAATAATGTATTGATAATAAATATATTGATAATAACATATTGATAATAATGTATTGATAATAACATATTGATAATAACATATTGATAATAATGTATTGATAATAAATGTATTGATAATAATGTATTGATAATAATGTCTTGAAAATAATGTATTGATAATAACATATCAATAATTATTTATTGATAATAACATTTTGATAATAATGTATTGATAATAACATATCAATAATTGTTTATTGATAATAACATATCGATAATAACATTTTGATAATAATGTATTGAAAATAATGTATTGATAATAACATATCAATAATTATTTATTGATTATAACGTATAGATAATAACATATTGATAATAATGTATTGAAAATAATGTATTGAAAATAACATATCAATAATTATTTATTGATTATAACGTATCGATAATAACATATTGATAATAATGTATTGATAATAATGTATTGAAAATAATGTATTGATAATAACATATCAATAATTATTTATTGATTATAACGTATCGATAATAACATATTGATAATAATGTATTGAAAATAATGTATTGATAATAACATATCAATAATTATTTATTGATTATAACGTATCGATAATAACATATTGATAATAATGAATAGTATTGATCCTGAGCCAGTGCTGCCGCTCACAGGTCTGAGGCAGAACTTACTAATCCTTCTGCAGCTTTGAGTCTATTTGTGTCGAGCGTCTGCAGGATTACAGTGTTTGAGTGAAGCTGCTTCACAGAAACCAAAGGATCCGAGAGACTCGACAGAAAAGAGTCGTGACTCAAAGTCAATGGATGAGATTCACAGACGACATGATCGGCTGAAGCTCACCTTCTCCCTCCAGCAGGAAGCAGGTGAGCAGGTGAGGACACACGTCCTCCAGGACGGAGCAGAAGGAGCCGAAGGCTGAAGGTCCCTTTGAGGAAAGACGGTCCAGAAATATCTCCGTTCGCTTTTTGTTGGACTCGTGTCCCAGGATCTCCTTGTACTCGCCGAGAGAGAAGACCTTATGGTAGACCAGGCTAGGCAGCACGGTGTTGACGTCCAGCTCGCTCAGGATCTTCTGCCGGTGAAGTTTGAGGATCTTGTTGGTCCATCTCTTCTTCTTCCTGTTGCACCTTCTCCTGGAGAACCTCTGCTGCTGCCTCCTCCGAACAAACCACCTCCTGGTTCCGCTGCCAAACATCTTCAGAACTTCTTCTTCAACAAACCTTCTGAGCTGGACCAGGATCACCTCCAGGACTCTGAGACGACCTGTCGCTCACCTCAGTGACAATAAGAAGATTATGAGACGAACATGTCGACGCTGACGTCTGTCATGAAGCATCAGAAGAATCCAGTCAAAGGTACCAGTGAATGAAACTGACCTTGACCTTGAGTTTGTGAGGTCAGGAACCAGGAGACAAATACATTGAGATGACACGTCATACGTCATGTGAGGCTGACGTCACGTGTTTGCATGTGAGATGTTAGTGTGTGTGTGTGTGTGTGTGAGATGTTAGTGTGTGTGTGTGTTTGTGTGTTTGTGTGTGTGTGTGTGTGTGTGTGTGTGTGTGTGTGTGTGTGTGTGTGTGTGTGTGTGTGTGTGTGTGTGTGTGTGTGTGTGTGTGAGGGAGTGTAAGTAAGTAAGTAAGTAAGTAATATTTATTTATATAGCGCTTTTCCAGACCAGGGTCACAAAGCGCTTAAACAATCAAAACAATACTCAAAAAAGTACATACTTTAAAGATCAAGATAATACTGAGAACAACACAGGAGTTCCAGAAATTCAAGGAAAAGCCTGAACAAATAAAAACGTCTTAAGATGTTTCTTGAAGGAGTCAGTAGATCATCAAGCGCAGATGTTTCTTGAAGGAGTCAGTAGATCATCAAACACAGATGTTTCTTGAAGGAGTCAGTAGATCATCAAACACAGATGTTTCTTGAAGGAGTCAGTAGATCATCAAACACACATGTTTCTTGAAGGAGTCAGTAGATCATCAAACACAGATGTTTCTTGAAGGAGTCAGTAGATCATCAAACACAGATGTTTCTTGAAGGAGTCAGTAGATCATCAAGCGCAGATGTTTCTTGAAGGAGTCAGTAGATCATCAAACACAGATGTTTCTTGAAGGAGTCAGTAGATCATCAAACACAGATGTTTCTTGAAGGAGTCAGTAGATCATCAAACACACATGTTTCTTGAAGGAGTCAGTAGATCATCAAACACACATGTTTCTTGAAGGAGTCAGTAGATCATCAAACACAGATGTTTCTTGAAGGAGTCAGTAGATCATCAAACGCAGATGTTTCTGGAAGGAGTCAGTAGATCATCAAACGCAGATGTTCCTTGAAGGAGTCAGTAGATCATCAAACGCAGATGTTTCTGGAAGGAGTCAGTAGATCATCAAACACACATGTTTCTTGAAGGAGTCAGTAGATCATCAAACGCAGATGTTTCTGGAAGGAGTCAGTAGATCATCAAACGCAGATGTTTCTTGAAGGAGTCAGTAGATCATCAAACGCAGATGTTTCTGGAAGGAGTCAGTAGATCATCAAACACACATGTTTCTGGAAGGAGTCAGTAGATCATCAAACGCAGATGTTTCTTGAAGGAGTCAGTAGATCATCAAACGCAGATGTTTCTGGAAGGAGTCAGTAGATCATCAAACACACATGTTTCTTGAAGGAGTCAGTAGATCATCAAACGCAGATGTTTCTGGAAGGAGTCAGTAGATCATCAAACGCAGATGTTTCTTGAAGGAGTCAGTAGATCATCAAACGCAGATGTTTCTGGAAGGAGTCAGTAGATCATCAAACGCAGATGTTTCTTGAAGGAGTCAGTAGATCATCAAACGCAGATGTTTCTGGAAGGAGTCAGTAGATCATCAAACGCAGATGTTTCTTGAAGGAGTCAGTAGATCATCAAACGCAGATGTTTCTGGAAGGAGTCAGTAGATCATCAAACACACATGTTTCTTGAAGGAGTCAGTAGATCCATCAAGAGCAAAGAGAGAGAAGATCGTTCCAAAGCTTAGGAGCAACAGCCTGAAAAGATTTCTCTCCTCTGGTCCTGAGCCGTGTGCGTGGAACCATAAGTAGATTCTGATCCACAGACCTCAGAGCCCGAGCTGGGGTGTAAGGCTGGATCAGATCATGAAGGTCTGACCATGAATAGATCTGAAAGTAAGAACCAGAATTTTAAAGTTGATCCTGAAAGAAACTGGAAGCCAGTGAAGAGTTTGAAGGAGAAATGTGAGTTCTTCTACTAGAGCGGCTCAGAGTTCTGAATCAACTGCAGACGAGACGATCCTTCTTGTTAAGACATGAAAACAAACTGTTACAATAGTCCAGACGAGAAGAAACAAACGCATGGATTATAAGATCCAGATCATGTTCCGACAACATTTTCCTAAGTTTAGAGATTTTTCTCAGTTGAAGGAAACAGTTTCTGGTCAGTTTTCTTCAGTGTTGAACAAGAGACATGTCTTTATCAAATACAACACCCAGGTTTCTCAGGCTCAGTTTGACAGACTGACATAAGTCACTCAAGTACTGACTCAACCCTGGAATCTTATCATCAACAATCACCAGAGTTTCAGTTTTGTCCACATTTAGCTGTAAAGTGTTTTCACTCATTGTTTGATTTCTAGCAACAATTGACTAAGTTCAGCCTCTGGGGCTCAGTTGATCAACAGAGCAGTAGAGCTGGATGTCATCAGCAAACATGTGATAAGAAACATCTGGAAATCTCTGAATGATTTTACCGAGGGGAATCAAGTACAGCAAAAACAATAAAGGACCCAGAACAGAACCTTGAGGGACTCCACACAACAGATATGCCGATTCAGACCTCATTTGATTGGCAGATACAGTAAAACTGCCCAGAAAGGTAAGATGAGAACCATTCTAACACAGAACCAGACAGTCTTCATCCCTCAGTCTTCTCAGCAGGATCTGGTTCAACTGTGTCAAAGGCTGAGGACAGATCCAACAGAACTAGAACAGTCAATTTACCAGAGTCAGCCGACATCATGATGTCACTGGACACTTTCAATAAAGCTGTCTCCGTAGATGTTTACGGAAGCCAGACTGAAACTTCTCATGGATGTCGCTCTGATCCAGGAACAGCTGCTCAGACACAACCTTCTCCAAGATCTTGGACAAGAAAGGGAGCTTAGAAATAGGCCTGAAATTACTGAGGTCAGTTGGGTCTAAGCCTGGTTTTTTGAGCAGAGGCTCCACAATGACATGTTTAAATGCATTGTTAAAAACCCCTGTGGAAAGGGAGAGGTTCACCATATTGGTAACTGAGGGGTCAATTACATCAAATACTTTGATAAAAAGCCTACAAGGAAGGACGTCATCTGAGCAAGAGGAGGGTTTCATCTTGTTCACTAGTGCCGAAATATCACCCAAAGATACAGCAGTGAAGGAAGACCAAGAGGAGGAGAGGGGCTCAGAGACAGCAGTGAAGGAAGACCAAGAGGAGGAGAGGGGCTCAGAGACAGCAGTGAAGGAAGACCAAGAGGAGGAGAGGGGCTCAGAGACAGTAGGGGTTCCACACAAAGGGGGAGAGATTTTCTCTTTGATCAATTTAATTTTGTCAGTAAAAACCTCAACAATGCATTGCTGTCAGCTTCACAGAAGACAGGCGTGATTTGAGGAGCAGGAGACACAAGAGAATTAATCGTGACTTCCAGAGACGTGTGTGTGTGTGAGATGTTAGTGTGTGTGTGTGTGTGTGTGTGAGAGATGTTAGTGTGTGTGTGTGTGTGTGTGTGTGTGTGTGTGTGTGTGTGTGTGTGTGTGTGAGATGTTAGTGTGTGTGTGTGTGAGAGATGTTAGCGTGTGCGTGTGTGTGTGTGTGTGTGTGTGTGTGTTTGAGTGTGAGCTGTTAGTGTGTGTGTGTGTGTGTGTGTGTGTGTGTGTGTGAGAGATGTTAGTGTGTGTGTGTGTGTGAGATGTTAGTTTGTGTGTGTGTGTGTGAGAGATGTTAGTGTGTGTGTGTGTGTGTGTGTGTGTGAGAGAGAGAGATGTTAGTGTGTGTGTGTGTGAGATGTTAGTGTGTGTGTGTGTGTGTGAGAGATGTTAGTGTGTGTGTGTGAGAGATGTTAGTGTGTGTGTGAGATGTTAGTGTGTGTGTGTGTGTGTGTGTGTGAGAGAGAGATGTTAGTGTGTGTGTGTGTGTGAGATGTTAGTGTGTGTGTGTGTGTGAGAGAGAGATGTTAGTGTGTGTGTGTGTGTGTGTGTGTGTGTGTGTGTGTGAGATGTTAGTGTGTGTGTGTGTGTGTGTTTGTGTGTGTGTGTGTGATGTAAGTGTGTGTGTGAGATGTTAGTGTGTGTGTGTGTGTGAGATGTTAGTGTGTGTGTGTGAGATGTTAGTGTATGTGTGTGTGTGTGTGTGTGTGTGTGTGTGTGTGTGTGTGAGAGATGTTAGTGTGTGTGTGAGATGTTAGTGTGTGTGTGTGTGCGTGTGTGTGTGTGAGATGTTAGTGTGTGTGTGTGTGTGTGTGAGATGTTAGTGTGTGTGTGTGTGTGTGAGAGAGATGTTAGTGTGTGTGTGTGTGTGTGAGAGAGATGTTAGTGTGTGTGTGTGTGAGATGTTAGTGTGTGTGTGTGTGTGTGAGAGAGATGTTAGTGTGTGTGTGTGTGTGTGTGAGATGTTAGTGTGTGTGTGTGTGTGTGTGTGTGAGAGATGTTAGTGTGTGTGTGTGTGTGTGTGAGATGTTAGTGTGTGTGTGTGTGTGAGAGAGATGTTAGTGTGTGTGTGTGTGTGTGAGAGATGTTAGTGTGTGTGTGTGTGTGTGAGAGAGATGTTAGTGTGTGTGTGAGAGAGATGTTAGTGTGTGTGTGTGAGATGTTAGTGTGTGTGTGTGTGTGTGTGATGTTAGTGTGTGTGTGTGTGTGAGATGTTAGTGTGTGTGTGTGTGAGATGTTAGTGTGTGTGTGTGTGTGTGAGATGTTAGTGCGTGTGTGTGTGTCTGTGTGTGTGTGAGAGATGTTAGTGTGTGTGTGTGTGTGTGAGAGAGATGTTAGTGTGTGTGTGTGTGTGTGTGTGTGTGTGAGAGATGTTAGTGTGTGTGTGTGTGAGATGTTAGTGTGTGTGTGTGTGTGTGTGAGAGATGTTAGTGTGTGTGTGTGTGTGTTAGTGTGTGTGTGTGTGAGATGTTAGTGTGTGTGTGTGTGTGAGAGATGTTAGTGTGTGTGTGTGAGATGTTAGTGTGTGTGTGTGTTAGTGTGTGTGTGTGCATGTGTGTGTGAGATGTTAGTGTGTGTGTGTGTGTGTTAGTGTGTGTGTGTGTGTGTTAGTGTGTGTGTGTGCATGTGTGTGTGAGATGTTAGTGTGTGTGTGTGCATGTGTGTGTGAGATGTTAGTGTGTGTGTGTGTGTGTGTGTGTGTGTGTGTGTGTGTGTGTGTGAGAGATGTTAGTGTGTGTGTGAGCAGATAAAACAGATCAAAAGTGAGTCATCACTCGATGAACCTAGAGATGAAGATACTCTGGCTGAGGAACCTCCAGGACGTTCGAACATTTGTGTTTACAAATGAAAAGATGAAATAAAACCTTGAGTCCAAATCTTTATGAAATAAATGTTTTCTTTTTCACAAATACATTTATTTTGGTTGAAATCTGTATTTATTTAACTTCAGAACAAGGTTAGTTTTGAAGGACGTTTGAAGCTCAGAAGTTCTGGAAGTGATGGATGAAGTTCTGGTCTCTCCTGTTCATCTGTCCACAGGCTTCCTCCACGTTCTTGCTGAGTCCTGGAGGTCCACAGCTGAAGACGCCGATCCTCCTCACCTGCAGGGACCAGACAGGTTGAACCAGGCCAGAGACCCGGAGACTTGACTGACCTCGGGGTGGACCTCCTGCAGGGACCGGAAGAAGGCGGCGAAGGGCGGGCGACCGAAGTGCGTGACGGAGCGCAGGCCGGTGAAGAGGCTGCGCTTCCACAGCTTCTGGAAGTGCCGCTCGCACACGTACTGCACACACCAGCGTCATGTGACTGGATTCACATCGACCTCTGAACTCACCAGCATCGTGGTCCTCAGGTCGAACTTCTGCGCCACCTGCGTGATGTAGGTGTGAACGGACACCAGCGCCAGAGCGTCCGTCGCCTCCACCTCCCTGATGATGTCCGACACCCACTCGAACTGACGCTGCGTCCTCGTCACCCACAGGAAGTAGACCTGAGAGCACCTTGTTATTGATTATTACGTGAAGGTCATGATCAAGACCCTCGTGTTGAAGTTATTGATCATTGTTGGTGTGAAACCCACATGAGGACTTTGATCTGAATCATATGAGTCTTGTTTGTTGAAGTGTTCACTGCAGATCTTTAATAGAACTTTTGTGTTTGTTACGATAAACACTAATAAATAATAAATCATCAATAATAATGAATCAATAATAAATCATCAATAATAAATCATCAATAATACATAATTAATAATCAATAATAAATCATCAATATTAAATCATCGATAATCAATAATAAATCAGCAATAATAAATAATCAATAATAATTAATCCATAATAAATCAATCATCAATAATACAGAATTAATAATCAATAATAATTCATCAATGATAATTCATCAATAATCAATAATAAATCAGCAATAATCCATAATAAATCAGAAATAATAAATCAGCAATAATAAATAATAAATCATCAATAATCAATAATAATTAATCCATAATAAATCATCAATAATCAATAATACATCATTAATCATCAATAATAATTCAGCAATATGAAATAATCAATAATAAATCATCCATAATAATTAATCAATAATAAATCATCAATAATCAATAATACATCATTAATAATCAATAATAATTCAGCAATATGAAATAATCAATAATAAATCATCCATAATAATTAATCAATAATAAATCATCAATAATAAATCATCAATAATGAATCATCAATAATAATTAATCAATAATAAATCATCAATAATCAATAAAAAATCATCAATAATAGAATCATCAATAATAAATCATCAATAATGAATCATCAATAATAATTCATCAATAATAAATCATCAATAATCAATAAAAAATCATCAATAATAAATCATCAATAATAAATCATCAATAATGAATCATCAATAATGAATCATCAATAATAATTCATCAATAATAAATCATCAATAATCAATAATAAATCATCAATAATTAATCATCAATAATAAATCATCAATAATAAATCATCAATAATGAATCATCAATAATAATTCATCAATAATAAATCATCAATAATCAATAATAAATCATCAATAATTAATCATCAATAATAATTTATCAATAATAAATCATCAATAATAACGTTGTAGCGTTGTATAAATTGAAATCAATAAAAGAGGATGAAGATCTGATCTCATCACCTTCTTGCACTGGATCTTGGACCTGATGGAAGACTTGAAGACCAGGTCCTTCAGGATGGAGGCGAAGGGAGTCACACCGATGCCTGCTCCCACCAGCACACACACCTCGTAGTCGCTCCACTCCTGGTGGCCGTCGCCGAACGGCCCGTCCAGGTGGATCTGGAGGAGGAACCAGAAGATGAGTGAAGAGCAGAAGAAGGAAGTCACGTCTCCTGCCTTGGGATAGTCCTGCAGCTCCAGCAGACGCTCCTCCGTGAACAGCTCTCGCAGGCGACTGGTCCAGGGACCCACGGCCCGGATGTGGAGGCTCAGGGTCTCCTCGTGAGGAGCAGACGTGAGCGTGAAGGGATGGAACTCGTCTGCGCCCAACATCTCGCAGGCCACGCGGACCCACTGACCAGAACGATACACGAAGCCTCGCGGACGCTGCAGCTCCAGGTGAGTCACACCTGCAGGACGAGCACATGTGACACCTGCACACGCGTGACCGGCATCACTCGAGGAACCTGACGGCAGCAGCTCGGCTCGGACCACAGGGATCTCCAGCTTGGTCCTGCTCAGACTGATGAGCTTGTCCAGCAGGAAGAGCAGCGCCGGAGGAACCAGGAAGATGTAGAACGTGGGTTCTTGAAGGAGAGCGAAGCTTCCGTGAAGAACCGTCTGTCGAAACAATCCACGGCTGGTGAGTCCTGAAGGTCACGCCGGCAGGAACACTGACCAGAACGTAGAGGGCGCCGTAGAGCTGGTGTGAGATCCAGAAGGCGCGGAAGCTGATGCGGCGGAAATAGTGCGAAGCGAAGACGTAGATGAAGGCGAGAGTGAGAAGCAGAAGAACTCCAGTCACTCCTGGAAGAACAAACATCTCAGAGACCAGAGCAGACACAAGAACACTCGCTCAGTACCTGGAACCGTTTGAAAGAACCACCAGGTCCAGGTCTGAGGCAGCTCCGACCTACGAGCACGTCAACAACAACAATAATATCAAAAACAAAAAACATCAACAACAACATCAACATCAACATCAACATCAACATCAAAAACAACATCAACATCAACATCAACATCAACATCAACAACAACATCAACATCAACAACAACATCAACATCAACATCAACAACAACATCAACATCAACATCAACAACAACATCAACAAAAACAACATCAACAACAACAACAATAATATCAACAACAACAACACCAATAACAATAATATCAACAACAACATCAACAACAATAACAACATCAACAACAACAACACCAATAACAATAATATCAACAACAATAACAACATCAACAACAATAACAACATCAACAACAACAAAAACAACATCAACAACAACATCAACAATAATAACAATAACAACATCAACAACAATAACAACATCAACAACAACAACATCAACAACAACAACACCAATAACAATAATATCAACAACAACAATAACAACAACAATAACAATAACAACATCAACAACAATAACAACATCAACAACAACAACATCAACAACAATAACAACATCAACAACAATAACAACATCAACATCAACAACATCAACAACAATAACAACATCAACAACAACAACATCAACAACAATAACAACATCAACAACAATAACAACATCAACATCAACAACATCAACAACAATAACAACATCAACAACAAAAACATCAACAACAATAACAACAACATCAACAAAAACAACATCAACAACAATAACAATAACAACATCAACAACAACATCAACAACAATAACAACAACATCAACAACAACAATAACAACATCAACAACAATAACAACATCAACAACAATAACAACATCAATAACAATAACAACATCAACAACAATAACAAAATCAATAACAATAACAACATCAACAACAACATCAACAACAATAACAATAACAACATCAACAACAATAACAACATCAACAACAACAATAACAACATCAACAACATCAACAACAATAACAACATCAACAACAATAACAACATCAACATCAACAACATCAACAACAATAACAACATCAACAACAACAACATCAACAACAATAACAACAACATCAACAAAAACAACATCAACAACAACATCAACAACAATAACAATAACAACAT
This sequence comes from Callionymus lyra, assembly GCF_982586985.1. Classification (NCBI taxonomy): domain Eukaryota; kingdom Metazoa; phylum Chordata; class Actinopteri; order Syngnathiformes; family Callionymidae; genus Callionymus; species Callionymus lyra. The sequence continues at coordinate 29,708,361 of NC_141825.1, read as the reverse complement.
CAACAACAACATCAACAACAATAACAACAACATCAACAACAACAATAACAACATCAACAACAATAACAACATCAACAACAATAACAACATCAACAACAACATCAACAACAATAACAATAACAACATCAACAACAATAACAACATCAACAACAACAACAACAATAACAACATCAACAACAACATCAACAACAACATCAACAACAATAACAACATCAACAACAATAACAACATCAACAACATCAACAACAACAATAACAATAACAACATCAACAACAATAACAACATCAACATCAATAACATCAACAACAATAACAACATCAACAACAACAAAAACAACATCAACAACAATAACAATAAAAATAACAACAACATCAACGACAACATCAACGACAATAATATCAACAACAACAACAGCCTCTACCCGTTGTTGAAGAACACGTGAGGGAACAGACAGGACAGGATGCTGAGGTCACTGACGGAGAAGATGTAGATGTTGACCACGTGACCCAAACTGTGAAGAACTGAAGGTCAAACAAACGAGGTCAGAGTGACATCATCAGCAACAACACAAATACAAACATGTGTATTTGAATAACAACAAAGTGTTGATAATAAACATATCATTATTGATCTTTGAACCTCATTATTGATCTTTGAACCTCATTATTGATCTTTGAACCTCATTATTGATCTTTGAACCTCATTATTGATCTTTGAAACTCATTATTGATCTTTGAACCTCATTATTGATCTTTGAAACTCATTATTGATCTTTGAAACTCATTATTGATCTTTGAACCTCATTATTGATCTTTGAACCTCATTATTGATCTTTGAACCTCATTATTGATCTTTGAAACTCATTATTGATCTTTGAACCTCATTATTGATCTTTGAACCTCATTATTGATCTTTGAAACTCATTATTGATCTCTGAACCTCATTATTGATCTCTGAAACTCATTATTGATCTTTGAAACTCATTATTGATCTTTGAAACTCATTATTGATCTCTGAACCTCATTATTGATCTTTGAACCTCATTATTGATCTCTGAACCTCATTATTGATCTCTGAACCTCATTATTGATCTTTGAACCTCATTATTGATCTTTGAAACTCATTATTGATCTCTGAACCTCATTATTGATCTCTGAACCTCATTATTGATCTTTGAAACTCATTATTGATCTCTGAACCTCATTATTGATCTCTGAACCTCATTATTGATCTTTGAACCTCATTATTGATCTTTGAAACTCATTATTGATCTTTGAACCTCATTATTGATCTTTGAACCTCATTATTGATCTTTGAAACTCATTATTGATCTTTGAACCTCATTATTGATCTTTGAACCTCATTATTGATCTTTGAAACTCATTATTGATCTTTGAACCTCATTATTGATCTTTGAAACTCATTATTGATCTCTGAACCTCATTATTGATCTTTGAACCTCATTATTGATCTCTGAACCTCATTATTGATCTCTGAACCTCATTATTGATCTTTGAACCTCATTATTGATCTTTGAAACTCATTATTGATCTCTGAACCTCATTATTGATCTCTGAACCTCATTATTGATCTTTGAAACTCATTATTGATCTCTGAACCTCATTATTGATCTTTGAACCTCATTATTGATCTTTGAAACTCATTATTGATCTCTGAACCTCATTATTGATCTCTGAACCTCATTATTGATCTTTGAACCTCATTATTGATCTCTGAACCTCATTATTGATCTCTGAACCTCATTATTGATCTCTGAACCTCATTATTGATCTTTGAAACTCATTATTGATCTCTGAACCTCATTATTGATCTCTGAACCTCATTATTGATCTTTGAAACTCATTATTGATCTCTGAACCTCATTATTGATCTTTGAACCTCATTATTGATCTCTGAACCTCATTATTGATCTCTGAACCTCATTATTGATCTTTGAACCTCATTATTGATCTTTGAAACTCATTATTGATCTCTGAACCTCATTATTGATCTTTGAACCTCATTATTGATCTTTGAAACTCATTATTGATCTCTGAACCTCATTATTGATCTCTGAACCTCATTATTGATCTTTGAAACTCATTATTGATCTTTGAACCTCATTATTGATCTTTGAACCTCATTATTGATCTTTGAAACTCATTATTGATCTCTGAACCTCATTATTGATCTTTGAACCTCATTATTGATCTTTGAAACTCATTATTGATCTTTGAACCTCATTATTGATCTTTGAAACTCATTATTGATCTCTGAACCTCATTATTGATCTTTGAACCTCATTATTGATCTCTGAACCTCATTATTGATCTCTGAACCTCATTATTGATCTTTGAACCTCATTATTGATCTTTGAAACTCATTATTGATCTCTGAACCTCATTATTGATCTCTGAACCTCATTATTGATCTTTGAAACTCATTATTGATCTCTGAACCTCATTATTGATCTTTGAACCTCATTATTGATCTTTGAAACTCATTATTGATCTCTGAACCTCATTATTGATCTCTGAACCTCATTATTGATCTTTGAACCTCATTATTGATCTCTGAACCTCATTATTGATCTTTGAACCTCATTATTGATCTCTGAACCTCATTGTTGATCTTTGAACCTCATTATTGATCTCTGAACCTCATTATTGATCTTTGAAACTCATTATTGATCTTTGAACCTCATTATTGATCTTTGAACCTCATTATTGATCTTTGAACCTCATTATTGATCTTTGAACCTCATTATTGATCTTTGAAACTCATTATTGATCTTTGAACCTCATTATTGATCTTTGAAACTCATTATTGATCTTTGAAACTCATTATTGATCTTTGAACCTCATTATTGATCTTTGAACCTCATTATTGATCTTTGAACCTCATTATTGATCTTTGAAACTCATTATTGATCTTTGAACCTCATTATTGATCTTTGAACCTCATTATTGATCTTTGAAACTCATTATTGATCTCTGAACCTCATTATTGATCTCTGAAACTCATTATTGATCTTTGAAACTCATTATTGATCTTTGAAACTCATTATTGATCTCTGAACCTCATTATTGATCTTTGAACCTCATTATTGATCTCTGAACCTCATTATTGATCTCTGAACCTCATTATTGATCTTTGAACCTCATTATTGATCTTTGAAACTCATTATTGATCTCTGAACCTCATTATTGATCTCTGAACCTCATTATTGATCTTTGAAACTCATTATTGATCTCTGAACCTCATTATTGATCTCTGAACCTCATTATTGATCTTTGAACCTCATTATTGATCTTTGAAACTCATTATTGATCTTTGAACCTCATTATTGATCTTTGAAACTCATTATTGATCTTTGAACCTCATTATTGATCTTTGAACCTCATTATTGATCTTTGAAACTCATTATTGATCTTTGAACCTCATTATTGATCTTTGAAACTCATTATTGATCTCTGAACCTCATTATTGATCTTTGAACCTCATTATTGATCTCTGAACCTCATTATTGATCTCTGAACCTCATTATTGATCTTTGAACCTCATTATTGATCTTTGAAACTCATTATTGATCTCTGAACCTCATTATTGATCTCTGAACCTCATTATTGATCTTTGAAACTCATTATTGATCTCTGAACCTCATTATTGATCTTTGAACCTCATTATTGATCTTTGAAACTCATTATTGATCTCTGAACCTCATTATTGATCTCTGAACCTCATTATTGATCTTTGAACCTCATTATTGATCTCTGAACCTCATTATTGATCTCTGAACCTCATTATTGATCTCTGAACCTCATTATTGATCTTTGAAACTCATTATTGATCTCTGAACCTCATTATTGATCTCTGAACCTCATTATTGATCTTTGAAACTCATTATTGATCTCTGAACCTCATTATTGATCTTTGAACCTCATTATTGATCTCTGAACCTCATTATTGATCTCTGAACCTCATTATTGATCTTTGAACCTCATTATTGATCTTTGAAACTCATTATTGATCTCTGAACCTCATTATTGATCTTTGAACCTCATTATTGATCTTTGAAACTCATTATTGATCTCTGAACCTCATTATTGATCTCTGAACCTCATTATTGATCTTTGAAACTCATTATTGATCTTTGAACCTCATTATTGATCTTTGAACCTCATTATTGATCTTTGAAACTCATTATTGATCTCTGAACCTCATTATTGATCTTTGAACCTCATTATTGATCTTTGAAACTCATTATTGATCTTTGAACCTCATTATTGATCTTTGAAACTCATTATTGATCTCTGAACCTCATTATTGATCTTTGAACCTCATTATTGATCTCTGAACCTCATTATTGATCTCTGAACCTCATTATTGATCTTTGAACCTCATTATTGATCTTTGAAACTCATTATTGATCTCTGAACCTCATTATTGATCTCTGAACCTCATTATTGATCTTTGAAACTCATTATTGATCTCTGAACCTCATTATTGATCTTTGAACCTCATTATTGATCTTTGAAACTCATTATTGATCTCTGAACCTCATTATTGATCTCTGAACCTCATTATTGATCTTTGAACCTCATTATTGATCTCTGAACCTCATTATTGATCTTTGAACCTCATTATTGATCTCTGAACCTCATTGTTGATCTTTGAACCTCATTATTGATCTCTGAACCTCATTATTGATCTTTGAAACTCATTATTGATCTTTGAACCTCATTATTGATCTTTGAACCTCATTATTGATCTCTGAACCTCATTATTGATCTTTGAACCTCATTATTGATCTTTGAAACTCATTATTGATCTCTGAACCTCATTATTGATCTCTGAACCTCATTATTGATCTCTGAACCTCATTATTGATCTCTGAACCTCATTATTGATCTTTGAAACTCATTATTGATCTTTGAACCTCATTATTGATCTCTGAACCTCATTATTGATCTTTGAAACTCATTATTGATCTCTGAACCTCATTATTGATCTCTGAACCTCATTATTGATCTTTGAAACTCATTATTGATCTCTGAACCTCATTATTGATCTCTGAACCTCATTATTGATCTTTGAAACTCATTATTGATCTCTGAACCTCATTATTGATCTCTGAACCTCATTATTGATCTCTGAACCTCATTATTGATCTTTGAAACTCATTATTGATCTCTGAACCTCATTATTGATCTCTGAACCTCATTATTGATCTCTGAACCTCATTATTGATCTTTGAAACTCATTATTGATCTCTGAACCTCATTATTGATCTCTGAACCTCATTATTGATCTCTGAACCTCACAACACACAACAACAACACACGCGTGTCACGCGCACACCCACCAGAGAACACGCCGGCGCTCATGGCCATGAGGCGGTGCAGGTCGAGCGCGGCGTCAAACGGGATGAACTTGTTGAGGAAGGTCTGCCGGCACAGAGTGATGAGGTTGCGACACACGGTCAGCAGCAGGAAGGGGAACAGGAAGGACGCGGCGGCGGCCGAGCTGCGCGACACCACGATGCCCACGGCCGTCGTGCCTGGAAGTCCTGAGGCGCCGGCCTGGACGCCGTAGTCTGCAGCAGACGAGGTTGAGGCGGAGTCGGGAGCGAACACGGCTGGACTCACAGTAACATCGCTCCAGGGCCACGCCGGCTGTGACGCCGTAGACCAGCACCAGGCACAGGATGTGACGACGATAGTTCTCCAGCAGACGCTGGAGCTGCTGGACCTTCTGCTGCAGCGGGTGTCGGACCAGCGGCTGACGCTCGGGCTTCACGTAAACATCTGGAGAAGTTCCTCTGAACACACGGACGTCAGGAAGACTTGAAGCAGCGAACACAACATGAAGACTCACTTTCTGCGTCTTCGAAGGTCTCGTCTGGAGCGACTGTCAATCATGTCGGACCCATTTGATGGACAGATGAAGGAAACTCTTTGATCGCGACTGAACCGTTTCCCTCCATGTTTCTCCATCCCTGAGGTCAGAGCGAGGTCAACCACGGCTCAGAGAAGCCAAACAACATCCAACCTTTGACGTTGAGTTGCAGGAACTGAAGCTCCTGCTCGTGGTCGCGCAGCAGGAAGTGAAAATCCTGCCACGAAATCTTCTCGTTGAAGTCCAGCGCCTGCATCATGGCTGCGATGGCGTCGTCAGCCTGTCGCGCTGAAAGAGCTCCGTTGGAGATTTCCATGAAAGACCTGAACATACAAAGTAGTGTCACAACTCAACGACCTTGTATGACCATCAAAGGGCTTCAGAAACTTCAAGAACATTCATCTCAAACGTCTCTTGTCGCCAACATGCTGTGTTTGGCAATAACACAACAGAGATGTATTGGTTACACTTTTCTGACAAATGTGGAGAATGTTCAGAGAAGTTAGTCAAGAGCCGAACAAATGTGTGTCTTACCTTCATCCTGACACTCATCCTGATCTTCATCCTGACCTTCATCCTGACCTTCATCCTGACACTCATCCTGATCTTTATCCTGATCTTTATCCTGATCTTCATCCTGATCTTTATCCTGATCTTCATCCTGACCTTCATCCTGACCTTCATCCTGACCTTCATCCTGACCTTTATCCTGATCTTTATACTGATCTTCATCCTGATCTTCATCCTGACCTTCATCCTGGTCTTCATCCTGACCTTCATCCTGACCTTTATCCTGATCTTTATCCTGATCTTCATCCTGATCTTCATCCTGATCTTCATCCTGATCTTCATCCTGACCTTCATCCTGACCTTCATCCTGACCTTCATCCTGACCTTCATCCTGACACTCATCCTGATCTTAATCCTGATCTTTATCCTGATCTTTATCCTGATCTTCATCCTGACCTTCATCCTGATCTTCATCCTGACCTTCATCCTGACCTTCATCCTGACCTTCATCCTGACACTCATCCTGATCTTTATCCTGATCTTCATCCTGATCTTCATCCTGACCTTCATCCTGACACTCATCCTGATCTTTATCCTGATCTTCATCCTGACCTTCATCCTGATCTTTATCCTGACCTTCATCCTGACCTTCATCCTGACACTCATCCTGATCTTCATCCTGATCTTCATCCTGACCTTCATCCTGACCTTCATCCTGACACTCATCCTGATCTTTATCCTGACCTTCATCCTGACACTCATCCTGATCTTTATCCTGATCTTCATCCTGACCTTCATCCTGACCTTCATCCTGACCTTCATCCTGACACTCATCCTGATCTTTATCCTGATCTTCATCCTGACCTTCATCCTGACACTCATCCTGACCTTCATCCTGACCTTCATCCTGATCTTCATCCTGACCTTCATCCTGACCTTCATCCTGACCTTCATCCTGACACTCATCCTGACACTCATCCTGACCTTCATCCTGACCTTCATCCTGACCTTCATCCTGACCTTCATCCTGACACTCATCCTGATCTTTATCCTGATCTTTATCCTGACCTTCATCCTGACACTCATCCTGATCTTTATCCTGATCTTCATCCTGATCTTCATCCTGACCTTCATCCTGACCTTCATCCTGACCTTCATCCTGACACTCATCCTGACACTCATCCTGACCTTCATCCTGACCTTCATCCTGACCTTCATCCTGACCTTCATCCTGACACTCATCCTGATCTTTATCCTGATCTTTATCCTGACCTTCATCCTGACACTCATCCTGATCTTTATCCTGATCTTCATCCTGACCTTCATCCTGACCTTCATCCTGATCTTCATCCTTATCTTCATCATGATCTTCTTCATGACCTTCATCCTGACCCATGAAACACTGACAACTTCCACTTCACCACATCAACATTGACCACAGCTTGATTCAAGACAAAATCAAGAGTTCAATATATATATATATCTATAAATATAAATGTATACATTATCATATAATTATTATCATATAATGAGTATCATATAATGAGTTCATGTTTAGTTTGATGGAACCTGAGCATTCTGGCGAATTCCTCCTTTGACAAGAAACCAGTTCCATCGATGTCGTTCATGGAGAACATGAGCTGAGACTTTTCCTCAGGAGAACCTGAGGAGGAAGAACACGGTCGCATCGGGATGAAGAAGATTTTTGAAGGAGGTCAACCTTTCATGAAGATGACCATCACGTCCAGGAACTCCTGGAAGGAGAGGTAGCCGTTGCCGTCTTTGTCAGCGAGCGCGAACATGGACTCCACGAACAAGGAGTCGGACTTGAGGCCGAGGACGTCGGCGAACTCCAGAGCCGTCAGTTCACACTGCAGAACCTCTCGGGTCTTCTGGACCGAACTGGAGCCTCCGGCTTCACACCTGTCGATCTCCAGCACCTGGACCAGCAGACCAGGTGTTACCGTCACGCGTGGTCGACCCTGACGTGATGAGCCGTCACCTTGGAGAAGGCCTGTCGTGTGAAGGTCTCAACGATCTCCGCTCTCTGCTCTCTGGTCAAAGCCTCCTGCAGGAGATCCTTCTCCGTCATCTCCTTCACTCGGACCTGCTGCCTCCTGTCAATCACCTCCAGACGCAAACACTGGAGGAACAGAGCTCGCTTGTTCTCGTCGTCGAAAAACAGCACCTGTGGGCGCGAGAAGCCGATGAGAACCACGAGAACCACGAGAACCACAAGAACCACGAGACCCACGAGAACCACGAGATCCACGAGAACCACGAGAACCACGAGAACCATGAGAACCACAAGAACCACGAGATCCAAGAGAACCACGAGAACCACGAGATCCACGAGAACCACGAGAACCACGAGAACCACGAGAACCATGAGAACCATGAGAACCATGAGAACCATGAGAACCACGAGAACCACGAGAACCACGAGAACCATGAGAACCACGAGAACCATGAGAACCATGAGAACCATGAGAACCACGAGAACCACGAGAACCACGAGAACCACGAGAACCACGAGAACCACGAGAACCACGAGAACCACGAGAACCACAAGAACCATGAGAACCATGCGAACCACGAGAACCATGAGAACCATGAGAACCACGAGAACCATGAGAACCACGAGAACCATGAGAACCACGAGAACCATGAGAACAACGTGTTTTTACAGCAAGTGTTTCATGTCAGTGTTCACAGACCTTCACATGTAAAGAGTAGAAAACAATAGAATGACCTGAAAAACACACTAAGTAGACGTGTGTGTCAAGAGTTGTTGATATCATGATACAAGGTACGATATACAAGGATATATAGTGATTGTGTAGTAACAAGTATATATGTGTAGTATTGTCCAGTACTTGACTGATGTTGTGATAGTGTAGTAACAAGTATATATGTGTAGTATTGTCCAGTACTTGACTCTGGTGTTGTGATAGTGTAGTAACGAGTATATATGTGTAGTATTGTCCAGTACTTGACTCTGGTGTTGTTATAGTGTAGTAACAAGTATATATGTTTAGTATTGTCCAGTACTTGACTCTGGTGTTGTGATAGTGTAGTAACGAGTATATATGTGTAGTATTGTCCAGTACTTGACTCTGGTGTTGTGATAGTGTAGTAACAAGTATATATGTGTAGTATTGTCCAGTACTTGACTCTGGTGTTGTGATAGTGTAGTAACAAGTATATATGTGTAGTATTGTCCAGTACTTGACTCTGGTGTTGTTATAGTGTAGTAACAAGTATATATGTGTAGTATTGTCCAGTACTTGACTCTGGTGTTGTGATAGTGTAGTAACGAGTATATATGTGTAGTATTGTCCAGTACTTGACTCTGGTGTTGTGATAGTGTAGTAACGAGTATATATGTGTAGTATTGTCCAGTACTTGACTCTGGTGTTGTGATAGTGTAGTAACAAGTATATATGTGTAGTATTGTCCAGTATTTGACTCTGGTGTTGTGATAGTGTAGTAACAAGTATATATGTATAGTATTGTCCAGTACTTGACTCTGGTGTTGTGATAGTGTAGTAACAAGTATATATGTGAAGCATTAACATTGAACTACTGTGATAAACATAAAATAAATAAATAAACACTGTGTAAATAAATATATAAACAGTACGTAAAAAACAAAAGGTTTTTTTTATTAAACCCTTGTGTTGTCTCTGGGTCAAAGGTCAATACATAAATACCCTTGTGCTTCCTCAGGCCGAGTAAACTTCAGTGAAACGAACGAGTCAAGAGTCACGTGGTGACGTCACTCCTGAGGAAATGCCATCGTTTTTCAAAATAAAACACCTTTCAGGCAGTAGTACTAGAGTTGGAATGATGTGGTGATTCGTTCTCTCTGGGCTAACAAACGTGTCAAAGGTCGAGGATGAACTTCTCTCTGAAGACACGTCAAGGACTCCATCAAGGGCTGTTCCAATCACGCAGCTGTGGTTATGTTGGTGTAACCAGAGGACAAGGTCGAACATTTACCATCTGTGACGTGTTTTTATCTTCTCACCAAGTCGTACTCCTTCGGTACTTTGAGCAGGAAGACTCTCTGATGCCGGTCACTGGAGAGACGGATGTCCACGTGGTCCTGGTCTCTCAGGCTGAGACGCCGAAGACCAGGACTCGATCGGTCCCAGATCTGCAGCCGGCGTCTCTCATCGACCTCCACACTGACGGATCGCAGAGGTTGTTTATGACCCTGCCACTCCGAGGCTGAGGAGAGAGGGATGAGAAGAAGGAGAGAGGGATGAAGAAGAAGGAGAGAGGGATGAAGAAGAAGGAGAGAGGGATGAAGAAGAAGGAGAGAGGGATGAAGAAGAAGGAGAGAGGGATGAGAAGAAGGAGAGAGGGATGAGAAGAAGGAGAGAGGGATGAAGAAGAAGGAGAGAGGGATGAAGAAGAAGGGGAGAGGGATGAAGAAGAAGGAGAGAGGGATGAAGAAGAAGGAGAGAGGGATGAGAAGAAGGAGAGAGGGATGAAGAAGAAGGAGAGAGGGATGAGAAGAAGGAGAGAGGGATGAAGAAGAAGGAGAGAGGGATGAAGAAGAAGGGGAGAGGGATGAAGAAGAAGGAGAGAGGGATGAAGAAGAGCACAGAAGGAGGGGTTTAAAATCAATGCTTTTAACCACAGCTCACTCGTCCAAACACGTCTGTGAATGAATGTCACAAACGAGAATCTTTCTTCAGTGCAACTGTTTGTTTGATGAAACTTTTAATTTATGTTAATTGCAAGAGATCGGGATGAGTCCCTCGTGAGGTCAGAGGTCATGTGGAATCAAACTATTTATTCATTAATACTCTCTAAATATGACTATATTGTTTCTGTTTCAGGACTTTTGTCCTCTTTTGTAGTTTTTTTTATTTGAATATAAAAACTAGGTAAAGAAAAAAGCATCATTTTAAAGTCTCATTATATCAGAGTTTAAAAACGTTGTATAAAATGCAATAAAACAACATTTAAGTATATCTAGCTTTCTTGTTTCTTGATAGTGAGAAGAAAGTGAGACGATAGTGAGACGATAGTGAAAGGATAGTGTGACATTAGTGAGACGATAGTGAGACGATGGTGAGACGATGGTGAGACGATGGTGAGACGATAGTGAGACGATGGTGAAAGGATAGTGTGACATTAGTGAGACGTTAGTGAGACAATAGTGAAAGGATAGTGTGACATTAGTGAGACGTTAGTGAGACAATAGTGAAAGGATAGTGTGACATTAGTGAGACGATAGTGAGACGATGGTGAGACGATGGTGAGACGATGGTGAGACGATAGTGAAAGGATAGTGTGACATTAGTGAGACGTTAGTGAGACAATAGTGAAAGGATAGTGTGACATTAGTGAGACGATAGTGAGACGATGGTGAGACGATGGTGAGACGATGGTGAGACGATAGTGAGACGATGGTGAGATGATAGTGAGACGATAGTGAGACGATGGTGAGACGATAGTGAGACGATGGTGAGATGATAGTGAGACGATAGTGAGACGATGGTGAGACGATAGTGAGACGATAGTGAAAGGATAGTGTGACATTAGTAAGACGATGGTGAGACGATAGTGGGACGATAGTGAGACGATGGTGAGACGATAGTGAGACGATAGTGAGACGATAGTGAAAGGATAGTGTGACATTAGTGAGACGTTAGTGAGACGATAGTGAGACGATAGTGAAAGGATAGTGTGACATTAGTAAGACGATGGTGAGACGATAGTGGGACGATAGTGAGACGATGGTGAGACGATAGTGAGACGATGGTGAGACGATAGTGAAAGGATAGTGTGACATTAGTGAGACGTTAGTGAGACGATAGTGAGAAGATAGTGAGAAGATAGTGAGACGATGGTGAGACGATAGTGAGACGATAGTGAAAGGATAGTGTGACATTAGTGAGACGTTAGTGAGATGATAGTGAGACGATAGTGAGATGATAGTAAGACGATAGTGAGACGATAGTGAGATAATAGTAAGATGATAGTGAGACGATAGTGAGATGATAGTAAGACGATAGTAAGACGATAGTGAGACGATAGTGAGACGATAGTGAGATGATAGTGAGACGATAGTGAGACGTTAGTGAGACGTTAGTGAGACGATGGTGAGACGATAGTGAGACGATAGTGAGACGATAGTGAGACGATGGTGAGACGATAGTGAGACGATAGTGAGAAGATAGTGAGAAGATAGTGAGACGATGGTGAGACGATAGTGAAAGGATAGTGGATAGTGTGACATTAGTGAGACGTTAGTGAGACGTTAGTGAGACGTTAGTGAGACGTTAGTGAGACGTTAGTGAGACGATAGTGAGACGATAGTGAGACGATAGTGAGACGATAGTGAGACGATAGTGAGACGATGGTGAGACGATAGTGAGACGATAGTGAGATGATGGTGAGACGATAGTGAGACGATAGTGAGAAGATAGTGAGAAGATAGTGAGATGTTAGTGAGACGATAGTGAGACGATGGTGAGACGATAGTGAGACGATAGTGAGACGATAGTGAGACGATGGTGAGACGATAGTGAAAGGATAGTGGATAGTGTGACATTAGTGAGACGTTAGTGAGACGTTAGTGAGACGTTAGTGAGACGTTAGTGAGACGTTAGTGAGACGATAGTGAGACGATAGTGAGACGATAGTGAGACGATAGTGAGAAGATAGTGAGACGATGGTGAGACGATAGTGAGACGATAGTGAGATGATGGTGAGACGATAGTGAGACGATAGTGAGAAGATAGTGAGAAGATAGTGAGATGTTAGTGAGACGATAGTGAGACGATGGTGAGACGATAGTGAGACGATAGTGAGACGATGGTGAGACGATAGTGAGACGATAGTGAGACGATAGTGAAAGGATAGTGTGGTATTAGTGAGACGTTAGTGAGACGTTAGTGAGACGTTAGTGAGACGTTAGTGAGACGTTAGTGAGACGATAGTGAGACGATGGTGAGACGATAGTGAGACGATAGTGAGACGATAGTGAGAAGATAGTGAGACGATGGTGAGACGATAGTGAGACGATAGTGAAAGGATAGTGAGACTATAGTGAGACAATGGTGAGACGATAGTGAGACGATAGTGAGAAGATAGTGAGAAGATAGTGAGACGATGGTGAGACGATAGTGAGACGATAGTGAAAGGATAGTGAGACGATAGTGAGACGATGGTGAGACGATAGTGAGACGATAGTGAGACGATAGTGAGATGATAGTAAGACGATAGTGAGACGATAGTGAGACGATAGTGAGACGATAGTGAGACATTAGTGCGACGTTTACCCGTCAGTCCAGACACTGGCATCTGTGCTCTGTCATCTACTCGTCTGGTCTGGGACTCGAACCCTTGTTTGCGACGACGAGCCTCCAGACTGGCGACGATAAGACTGACTGTGAAGAGACGATGTTAGCGACGGTCAGAGCGACAGGATGTTAATACTGACCCAGAGGGAGGAGTGACAGGATGTTAATACTGACCCAGAGGGAGGAGCAACAGGATGTTAATACTGACCCAGAGGGAGGAGCAACAGGATGTTAATACTGACCCAGAGGGAGGAGCGACAGGATGTTAATACTGACCCAGAGGGAGGAGCGACAGGATGTTAATACTGACCCAGAGGGAGGAGTGACAGGATGTTAATACTGACCCAGAGGGAGGAGCGACAGGATGTTAATACTGACCCAGAGGGAGGAGCGACAGGATGTTAATACTGACCCAGAGGGAGGAGCGACAGGATGTTAATACTGACCCAGAGGGAGGAGCGACAGGATGTTAATACTGACCCAGAGGGAGGAGCGACAGGATGTTAATACTGACCCAGAGGGAGGAGCAACAGGATGTTAATACTGACCCAGAGGGAGGAGTGACAGGATGTTAATACTGACCCAGAGGGAGGAGCGACAGGATGTTAATACTGACCCAGAGGGAGGAGCA
>NC_141825.1:29666500-29686500 GCF_982586985.1 Callionymus lyra | reverse complement strand
TACGAACATGTCTACGAACACGTCTACGAACATGTCTACGAACACGTCTACGAACACGTCTACGAACACGTCTACGAACATGTCTACGAACACACGTCTACGAACACACGTCTACGAACATGTCTACGAACATGTCTACGAACATGTCTACGAACACACGTCTACGAACACACGTCTACGAACATGTCTACGAACATGTCTACGAACACACGTCTACAAACACGTCTACGAACACGTCTACGAACACGTCTACGAACACGTCTACGAACACGTCTACGAACACGTCTACGAACATGTCTACGAACACACGTCTACGAACACACGTCTACGAACATGTCTACGAACATGTCTACGAACACACGTCTACGAACACACGTCTACGAACACGTCTAGGAACACGTCTACGAACATGTCTACGAACACACGTCTACGAACACACGTCTACGAACACGTCTACGAACATGTCTACGAACACACGTCTACGAACACGTCTACGAACACGTCTACGAACACGTCTACGAACACGTCTACGAACACGTCTACGAACATGTCTACGAAAACTCGTCTACGAACACGTCTACGAACACTCGTCTACGAACACTCGTCTACGAACACGTCTACGAACACGTCTACGAACACGTCTACGAACATGTCTACGAACACTCGTCTACGAACACGTCTACGAACACGTCTACGAACACGTCTATGAACACGTCTACGAACACGTCTACGAACACGTCTACGAACATGTCTACGAACACTCGTCTACGAACACGTCTACGAACACGTCTACGAACATGTCTACGAACACTCGTCTACGAACACTCGTCTACGAACACGTCTACGAACACGTCTACGAACACGTCTACGAACATGTCTACGAACACTCGTCTACGAACACGTCTACGAACACGTCTACGAACACGTCTATGAACACGTCTACGAACACGTCTACGAACACGTCTACGAACACATGTCTAAGAACACACGTCTACGAACACTCGTCTACGAACACGTCTACGAACACATGTCTAAGAACACACGTCTACGAACACTCGTCTACGAACACGTCTACATCACACGTCTACGTCTACGAACACACGTCTACGAACACGTCTACGAACACACGTCTACGAACACACGTCTACGAACACACGTCTACGAACACGTCTACGAACACGTCTACAAACACGTCTACAAACACAGGATAGGATCAACCCTATCTCAGGATGTGTGGGTGTGCCCATGGTCTCCCCCCACAATCCACTAACACTAAAACCTTTTGTTTAATGCTTGAACTAATTGATCTTTTCAACAAAAAAGATGACATTTGTAATTTTGATTGTGAATATTTTTTAACTATATTTCAAGACTAAGCACTTCCGGGTCGCAGGGTCAACATGGCGTCCTCTGGTGAGATCAACTTAGTTTCACATGAACTATGCCAAGAATAACAAGAATGTTTGTCTTATTTATTTAATTATTGTTCGTGAATATCTGTATTTATCTATTATTTATTTGTATTTGAATTAAAAACTTTGAATTCAATATTACAAAACAAAAAATATTTTAAATCAAAATAATACAAAAGACGAATAAAGTCGTTTGATGTCATAGTTGTTGTTGTTTACCAAAGAAAACAGAGAGAACTGTCTGGTTCTGTTTGGACGGAAGCCCGGAGGGTCCACTTGTCAGTATCCGGCTCAGTTGTCGTGGGTTCGGCAGGTTCGGTTCTGATACCGCCTGGTAGACTCCGTCCTGGTACTGCGCGGGCACGAGGCGCAGGTGGCGAGAGCCTGCGCGGGCATGAGAGACAGCGCTGACGTCAGAGCGTCAGGTGTGCAGGAGTGTGACGTCAGAGCGTCAGGTGTGCAGGAGTGTGACGTCACGTACCTGCAGATCCTCGCCGTGGATTGGTCAAACTGTTGAACCAGCCGTCGAAGCGCGGGATCTCCCAGGTCACGTTCCCGCCACAAACTGTTGATGACGTCAAGTTAGTTTGTCGTAAACGATCGGTCAGTTGTGACGTCACTCACTGGTCAGCAGGTTCATCAGAGTCCAGGTGCTGCAGAGCTGCGCGCGCACCTCCATCGAGCTGAGCTGAGGAGAGAAAGAAAGACGAGTTTGCAGTTGAAGGAACTGACTGTTAGTCCAGGTACTTTCTCCTCCTTCTCTCCTCCTCCTTTCATCCTCCTTCTCTCCTCCTTCTCTCCTCCTCCTTTCATCCTCCTTCTCTCCTCCTTCTCTCCTCCTCCTCCTATAAGTAACAAGAGTCTTCAGCTCCTCTCACTCCTGCACTGACTCTCAGGTAAGAACTGACGATTCATTAATAATAATAATAATAAGAGATAATGTAATTTCTCTCCTTATCTCCTCCTTCTTCTCTCCTTCTCCTTATCTCCTTATCTCCTCCTCCTTCTCTCCTTCTCTCACCCTCCTTCTCTCCTCCTCCTCCTCCTCTCCTTCTCTCCTCTCCTCCATTCTCCCTTCCTCCTTCTCTTCTCCTCCTCCTCTTCTCTCCTCCTACTACTCTCCTTCTCTCCTCTCCTCCTTCTCTTCTCCTACTCTCTCCTCCTCCTCTCCTCCTCCTTTCCTTCTCTCCTCTCCTCCTTCTCTCCCTTCCTCCTTCTCTCCTCCTTCTCTCCATCTCTTCTCCTCTTCTCTTCTCTCCTCCTCCTCTTCCCCTTCCTCTTCCTCCTCCTCCTCCTCCTCTCCCTCTTCTCTTCTCTTCTCTTCTCTCCTCCTCTTCTTCTTATTTTTATTTATTCTTGTTCTTATTTTTATTTTATTTTTATTTATTTTTGATGAAAAATTGCTGTATTTTCTGTGGCTATTGGAAAAAAAACAATTTCCTGAAGGAGACCTCCTGAGGATCAATAAAGTTTTACCTTACCTTTCTCCTCCTCCTCCTCCTCCTCCTCCTCCTCCTCCTCCTCCTCCTCCTCCTCCTCCTCCTCCTCCTCCTCCTCCTCCTCCTCCTCCTCCTCCTCCTCCTCCTCCTCAGGTAACAAACACCTGCAGCATCAACACTGGTGTCTCTGTTGTGAGTCCAGATGAGTTTCCACGACGACATGTATCCGTTCTATGGTCTACAAAGAAGGTCCTTCATCTTCAGTGGACGCCTCCTCACCATCATCCTGGTGTTCGTGGTCCTGGCTTCGAGTCTTCTCCTCGTCCTGCCAGGGATCCGAGGGAAGTCTGTGAGTGACTCAACAACTCATGGCTCAGTCTCGTGTTGAGTGTCAGACCTTCCACAGAGACTCCTGTGGATCTTCAGGAACCTGCTCAGTGTGTTCGTGGGAGTCGTGATCGTCGGTGAGTCTCCTCCGTCCAAACGAGTCTTGGTTCTTCTTGTGTCTGCAGCTCTGAGTCTCCTCCGTGGAGTCCAAACGAGTCTTGGTTCTTCTTGTGTCTGCAGCTCTGAGTCTCCTCCGTGGAGTCCAAACGAGTCTTGGTTCTTCTTGTGTCTGCAACTCTGAGTCTCCTCCGTGGAGTCCAAACGAGTCTTGGTTCTTCTTGTGTCTGCAGCTCTGAGTCTCCTCCGTGGAGTCCAAACGAGTCTTGGTTCTTCTTGTGTCTGCAGCTCTGAGTCTCCTCCGTGGAGTCCAAACGAGTCTTGGTTCTTCTTGTGTCTGCAGCTCTGAACTTCACGGACGACTGGGCTGAAGCCACCACCACCTCTGACGTCACCTACAAGTCCTTCAGCGCCGCAGTGGTCCATGCAGAGGTGGGTCTGCACGTGGGACTGCACGGGATCAACGTGACCCTGAAGGGTGAGTCAAGGTCAAATGATGAGCAAGGCTGTGTAACAAAGTCCATGAGTCTACGCAGATGAAAAACATGTTTTCTTTCTTCTGCTCCTTCAGAGAATCAACCTCCTCATGTTCTCTGTGTCACTTCATCAACCTTCTCTTTGTTCTTCATCTAGACCTCCTGACACTACATGAACCTTCTCTTTGTTCTTCATCTAGACCTCCTGTCACTACATGAACCTTCTCTTTGTTCTTCATCTAGACCTCCTGACACTTCATGAACCTTCTCTTTGTTCTTCATCTAGACCTCCTGTCACTTCATGAACCTTCTCTTTGTTCTTCATCTAGACCTCCTGTCACTACATGAACCTTCTCTTTGTTCTTCATCTAGACCTCCTGACACTTCATGAACCTTCTCTTTGTTCTTCATCTAGACCTCCTGTCACTACTTGAACCTTCTCTTTGTTCTTCATCTAGACCTCCTGACACTTCATGAACCTTCTCTTTGTTCTTCATCTAGACCTCCTGACACTTCATGAACCTTCTCTTTGTTCTTCATCTAGACCTCCTGTCACTACATGAACCTTCTCTTTGTTCTTCATCTAGACCTCCTGTCACTTCATGAACCTTCTCTTTGTTCTTCATCTAGACCTCCTGTCACTTCATGAACCTTCTCTTTGTTCTTCATCTAGACCTCCTGTCACTACATGAACCTTATCTTTGTTCTTCATCTAGACCTCCTGTCACTTCATGAACCTTCTCTTTGTTCTTCATCTAGACCTCCTGACACTACATGAACCTTCTCTTTGTTCTTCATCTAGACCTCCTGTCACTTCATGAACCTTCTCTTTGTTCTTCATCTAGACCTCCTGACACTACATGAACCTTCTCTTTGTTCTTCCTCTAGACCTCCTGACACTACATGAACCTTCTCTTTGTTCTTCATCTAGACCGCCTGACACTACATGAACCTTCTCTTTGTTCTTCCTCTAGACCTCCTGACACTACATGAACCTTCTCTTTGTTCTTCATCTAGACCTCCTGTCACTTCATGAACCTTCTCTTTGTTCTTCATCTAGACCTCCTGACACTACATGAACCTTCTCTTTGTTCTTCATCTAGACCTCCTGTCACTTCATGAACCTTCTCTTTGTTCTTCATCTAGACCTCCTGACACTACATGAACCTTCTCTTTGTTCTTCCTCTAGACCTCCTGACACTACATGAACCTTCTCTTTGTTCTTCATCTAGACCTCCTGACACTACATGAACCTTCTCTTTGTTCTTCCTCTAGACCTCCTGACACTACATGAACCTTCTCTTTGTTCTTCCTCTAGACCTCCTGACACTACATGAACCTTCTCTTAGTTCTTCATCTAGACCTCCTGTCACTTCATGAACCTTCTCTTTGTTCTTCATCTAGACCTCCTGTCACTTCATGAACCTTCTCTTTGTTCTTCATCTAGACCTCCTGACACTACATGAACCTTCTCTTTGTTCTTCATCTAGACCTCCTGTCACTTCATGAACCTTCTCTTTGTTCTTCATCTAGACCTCCTGTCACTACATGAACCTTCTCTTTGTTCTTCCTCTAGACCTCCTGACACTACATGAACCTTCTCTTTGTTCTTCATCTAGACCTCCTGACACTACATGAACCTTATCTTTGTTCTTCATCTAGACCTCCTGTCACTTCATGAACCTTCTCTTTGTTCTTCATCTAGACCTCCTGTCACTTCATGAACCTTCTCTTTGTTCTTCATCTAGACCTCCTGACACTACATGAACCTTCTCTTTGTTCTTCATCTAGACCTCCTGTCACTTCATGAACCTTCTCTTTGTTCTTCATCTAGACCTCCTGACACTACATGGACCTTCTCTTTGTTCTTCATCTAGACCTCCTGACACTACATGAACCTTCTCTTTGTTCTTCATCTAGACCTCCTGACACTACATGAACCTTCTCTTTGTTCTTCCTCTAGACCTCCTGACACTACATGAACCTTCTCTTAGTTCTTCATCTAGACCTCCTGACACTACATGAACCTTCTCTTTGTTCTTCATCTAGACCTCCTGACACTACATGAACCTTCTCTTTGTTCTTCATCTAGACCTCCTGACACTACATGAACCTTCTCTTTGTTCTTCCTCTAGACCTCCTGACACTACATGAACCTTCTCTTTGTTCTTCATCTAGACCTCCTGACACTTCATGAACCTTCTCTTTGTTCTTCATCTAGACCTCCTGTCACTACTTGAACCTTCTCTTTGTTCTTCATCTAGACCTCCTGTCACTTCATGAACCTTCTCTTTGTTCTTCATCTAGACCTCCTGACACTTCATGAACCTTCTCTTTGTTCTTCATCTAGACCTCCTGACACTTCATGAACCTTCTCTTTGTTCTTCATCTAGACCTCCTGTCACTACATGAACCTTCTCTTTGTTCTTCATCTAGACCTCCTGTCACTTCATGAACCTTCTCTTTGTTCTTCATCTAGACCTCCTGTCACTTCATGAACCTTCTCTTTGTTCTTCATCTAGACCTCCTGACACTACATGAACCTTCTCTTTGTTCTTCATCTAGACCTCCTGACACTACATGAACCTTCTCTTTGTTCTTCCTCTAGACCTCCTGACACTACATGAACCTTCTCTTTGTTCTTCCTCTAGACCTCCTGACACTACATGAACCTTCTCTTAGTTCTTCATCTAGACCTCCTGACACTACATGAACCTTCTCTTTGTTCTTCATCTAGACCTCCTGACACTACATGAACCTTATCTTTGTTCTTCATCTAGACCTCCTGTCACTTCATGAACCTTCTCTTTGTTCTTCATCTAGACCTCCTGTCACTTCATGAACCTTCTCTTTGTTCTTCATCTAGACCTCCTGACACTACATGAACCTTCTCTTTGTTCTTCATCTAGATCTCCTGTCACTTCATGAACCTTCTCTTTGTTCTTCATCTAGACCTCCTGTCACTACATGAACCTTCTCTTTGTTCTTCCTCTAGACCTCCTGACACTACATGAACCTTATCTTTGTTCTTCATCTAGACCTCCTGACACTACATGAACCTTATCTTTGTTCTTCATCTAGACCTCCTGTCACTTCATGAACCTTCTCTTTGTTCTTCATCTAGACCTCCTGTCACTTCATGAACCTTCTCTTTGTTCTTCATCTAGACCTCCTGACACTACATGAACCTTCTCTTTGTTCTTCATCTAGACCTCCTGACACTACATGAACCTTCTCTTTGTTCTTCATCTAGACCTCCTGACACTACATGAACCTTCTCTTTGTTCTTCATCTAGACCTCCTGACACTACATGAACCTTCTCTTTGTTCTTCCTCTAGACCTCCTGACACTACATGAACCTTCTCTTAGTTCTTCATCTAGACCTCCTGACACTACATGAACCTTCTCTTTGTTCTTCATCTAGACCTCCTGACACTGCATGAACCTTCTCTTTGTTCTTCCTCTAGACCTCCTGACACTACATGAACCTTCTCTTAGTTCTTCATCTAGACCTCCTGACACTACATGAACCTTCTCTTTGTTCTTCATCTAGACCTCCTGACACTACATGAACCTTCTCTTTGTTCTTCATCTAGACCTCCTGACACTACATGAACCTTCTCTTTGTTCTTCCTCTAGACCTCCTGACACTACATGAACCTTCTCTTAGTTCTTCATCTAGACCTCCTGACACTACATGAACCTTCTCTTTGTTCTTCCTCTAGACCTCCTGACACTACATGAACCTTCTCTTAGTTCTTCATCTAGACCTCCTGACACTACATGAACCTTCTCTTTGTTCTTCATCTAGACCTCCTGACACTACATGAACCTTATCTTTGTTCTTCATCTAGACCTCCTGTCACTTCATGAACCTTCTCTTTGTTCTTCATCTAGACCTCCTGTCACTACATGAACCTTCTCTTTGTTCTTCATCTAGACCTCCTGTCACTTCATGAACCTTCTCTTTGTAAGTAAGTAAGTAAGTAAGTAATATTTATTTATATAGCGCTTTTCGAGACCAGGGTCACAAAGCGCTTAAACAATCAAAACAATATTCAAAAAAGTATATACTTTAAAGATCAAGATAATACTGAGAACAACACAGGAGTTCGAGAAATTCAAGGAAAAGCCTGAACGAATAGAAACGTCTTAAGATGTTTCTTGAAGGAGTCAGTAGATCATCAAACACAGATGTTTCTTAAAAGAGTCAGTAGATCCATCAAGAGCAAAGAGAGAGAAGATCGTTCCAAAGCTTAGGAGCAACAGCCTGAAAAGATTTCTCTCCTCTGGTCCTGAGCCGTGTGCGTGGAACCATAAGTAGATTCTGATCCACAGACCTCAGAGCCCGAGCTGGGGTGTAAGTCTGGATCAGATCATGAAGGTCTGACCATGAATAGATCTGAAAGTAAGAACCAGAATTTTAAAGTTGATCCTGAAAGAAACTGGAAGCCAGTGAAGAGTTTGAAGGAGAAATGTGAGTTCTTCTACTAGAGCGGCTCAGAGTTCTGAATCAACTGCAGACGAGACGATCCTTCTTGTTAAGACATGAAAACAAACTGTTACAATAGTCCAGACGAGAAGAAACAAACGCATGGATTATAAGATCCAGATCATGTTCCGACAACATTTTCCTAAGTTTAGAGATTTTTCTCAGTTGAAGGAAACAGTTTCTGGTCAGTTTTCTTCAGTGTTGAACAAGAGACATGTCTTTATCAAATACAACACCCAGGTTTCTCAGGCTCAGTTTGACCGACTGACATAAGTCACCCAAGTACTGACTCAACCCTGAACTTTATCATCAGGAGCAATCACCAGAGTTTCAGTTTTGTCCACATTTAGCACATTTGTTCTTCATCTAGACCTCCTGACACTTCATGAACCTTCTCTTTGTTCTTCATCTGGACCTCCTGACACTACATGAACCTTCTATTTGTTCTTCATCTAGACCTCCTGACACTACATGAACCTTCTATTTGTTCTTCATCTAGACCTCCTGACAATACATGAACCTTCTATTTGTTCTTCATCTGGACCTCCTGACACTACATGAACCTTCTATTTGTTCTTCATCTAGACCTCCTGACAATACATGAACCTTCTATTTGTTCTTCATCTAGACCTCCTGACACTACATGAACCTTCTCTTAGTTCTTCACTCTTTCATCTCACATGACTCCTCACTCTCTTCTCCTCACATTCCACCAGCTTGATCACGTGTCTTCACCTCTTCTCCACAATCTCCACTGCCATGAACCGTTGATTGTAAATACTTCAAATACTTGACCTTCTTCATCTCATCGTTCCTCTTGGGTTCCTCTTGGGTTCCTCTCACTCACACACATGACCTTGATCACCTGAACCTGCTGCACGTCTTTCCATCTCAATCTCTGTTTGAACACCTTCATAAATCCTTCTTTCAACCGAGCAGACAAGTCATCATCCGCCCTTTGTTTGGCCTTTGACCTTCACCTTCATCTGCTCTCTTCATTCTTCTCAGTGTCTTTTTCTTTGCTCACCTCTTTCTCTTGAAATCCTCCTGCACTTCATTCAAGTCTCCTCGTCTACTTTCCTTCGACACACCAGGTTCTCTCCTGCGTGTCTCCATCATTCTTTAGCTGTAGTTGTCCAGTGGTCTGAAGATCTCTCTGACCCTCCAGGTTCTTTCTCAACTCAAGCTGAGAACCATAGAACGATCCTGTCTTTTCAGCTTCCAACACTTCGTCCTTCCTTGTCTCCAGGTTCATCCTGCAGAGAACATCCATCCTGACCTGCTTCACTCTCACCCACCACAACTGTGCAGTCACTGATCTCCTTCAGATGACATCGTCTATACGAGATCTAGTGTGAACTTCTACCTCCACTCTTCATTTAGTTTGTGCTTCTTCTGAAAGAAATGATTCACTACAGTTATTTCCATCCTTTTTTCAAAGTCTACCACCATCTGTTCCTCTGTGTTCCTGTCCTGATACCAAACCTGCATCACTTCTTCATCTATTTCCTGCACCAACATTAAAGTCCGCACCGATCATCTCTCACCTCTGGAGATATCACTTCATGTTCCTCACTCCAGAAGGTTTCCTTCTCTAACTCACATCCCAGCTGTGGGGCGTAGCCACTAATAACGTTCATCATCACACCTTCAGTTTGTACGTGTGCGTTAAAGGAAATAAAGGAAATAAAGAAAGAAAAGCACTCTGAGGGTGCAGACCTCCAGCTGACGCTGTTGAAGTTCACACATTCATCTATTCATTTACTTTCGCCTCACAACAAGAAGGTTGCTGGTTCACTTCCTGGTCTGGAGGGAGTCGACTTGTGTCCTTTCTGTGTGGAGTTTGGTTCCTGGGTTTCTGGGCGTCCTGTCCAGGGTGTCCCCTGCCTCTCACCCTATGATACTGGAACAGACCCACGACCCTCAAAAGAGACAAAGCTCTGGACGTGCCTTGGTTTCTCCTCAGTCTTGAAGGACAATAACGATGACAGGTGATCTTCTGCAGGTGATCCAGTCGTGCAGCTCAACGAGACCATCGACTACAACGAGATGTTCAGCTGGCAGGACGCCACCAGCTACGAGGACGCTCTGCAAAAAGGTCTTCCCAACCCCGTCCTGTACCTGGCGGAGAAGTTCAGTCCCAGCAGCCCGTGTGGCCTGGTCTTCAGACTCCGCCGCTCTGGAAGATACGCCTCGGCCTCGCTCTGGTAACTCACGGCTGCCTGAGCTGGTGTGGATGATGAAGTTCTTCTGCAGGACGGCCTTCTGCTGCTGGACGATGGCCAACATCCTCGCTCTGATGCCGGTGGTCCTTCACGCCGGCGTCATGATGCTGACCACAGCCGGCCTCATCTTCTGCTCCGTCATCTCCTTCTCCAGCGGCATGACGGCGCCTCGCTGCGTCTTCTCCCTCGGCTCGCACGCCCTCCACGCCCACTACAGTCACTCCTTCTGGCTGGCCTTGACCACAGGTACCTCTCACGCCGCTCTCTGAAGGTCAAAGGTCAAACTTCTGCCCTCCCCAGGGTTGTTGTGCAGCGTCCTCGGAGCTGTGATGGTCGTGATGGACTGTCTGGTGCCTGAGAAGATCCACGTGGTCTTCAGTGCAGCTTCTCGTGCAGAACGTTCTAAACTCAGTGTTTCTTGAAGGACCAACAGGTTCAGCCTCGACCTCCAGTGACCTTGAGCAGGTGAATCATGTCAGTGTTGAAGAAACTTCTCATGAAACATTGAATTGTTTCTTTGAAGAATTCAATCAATTTTATATTCGATGGTTGAATTTTTACTTCTTGTTCAAATAATTCAATGTTTTAAAGAATTACATCTTTTTTAATTCATAGTATTTTCAATTCATCATAAATGTATAATATTGATCTCTCAGCCAATCACGTGAGCGCAGAGAAGCACATGATCAGTCGCTCGGTTCTCTGTTGGTTTTGTCTGGAGACAAATATTATCCATTTATTTAAAGGCGACACATTTCAATAAATATTCAGTTCATAAAAAGTACTTTTGAATGATTGAGAATATTTAACACATTTAGAAATGATTAGATT
This sequence comes from Callionymus lyra, assembly GCF_982586985.1. Taxonomy (NCBI): domain Eukaryota; kingdom Metazoa; phylum Chordata; class Actinopteri; order Syngnathiformes; family Callionymidae; genus Callionymus; species Callionymus lyra. The sequence goes on along the minus strand of NC_141825.1, from coordinate 29,675,180 downwards.
CAGTGAAGAACAAATGTTTGAATATAAATATAATAATATAAACATGTTGTTACATCAGACTCGTGTTGATTTGACGAGTGATTCAAATAAAACTTTGAGTGTAAAATAAACGAGTCGAGATCAAACAAACAAAACTAACTCAAGACGAGAGTGAAATAAAAAAAAGTCTAAATGAAGTGAAGTTCGTCGTTTAAACACATATTAATGATAATTAATAATAATTATTATTATTCACACAAGAGAATGTTGAACTTTGAGAATCTCTGAGAAACTAAAAAACTATGATGTCATTGATGATGAAAGTTGTGATGAATTGATCCTGGAATGAAGCGACACTTGTGGGTCTATTTTTAGAGGAGGATCATTGACTAATAAACACTTGAGTCTGAACTTGTGTCGTTGAATAACTTAAACACCTTCAATGTTGTGACGACTCAACGAGTCAAACAATATTTCCCCAAAATAATTCTGACAGAACAAAGATCACTTTGTGACATTTGTTGTCACATAGTTTTAGGTGTTTTTTTATTGTGTAAATGAAGTGAGTTTTGTTGTCTTTCGTTCTTGAAGCAACGATCGTTCTCACGTCAAATAAAGAGCAGAGATGAAGCAGTGATATTGTATTGTTGACATTCACTCTTAATGTGTTGTTACATTCTTGTGCACTCTTGTGAAGGTCGTGAAGGTCGTGACCTCGGATATACTGCAGGTGTGTCTTTGGCCGTCAGCGTCGCACACTTGAACGCACACTTGAACGCACACTCCTGGTTCATCTCATGCATATACAGGAGGTTCACACGTTTACAGCCAAACACTCTGGAAAATAAAGTAGAAACTTCTCTTCACGACGTTTAAGGCCTTTATGATGATGTTGCTCAAGGTCGAACCTGGAAATGAAGACTTTGCAACGAGACGACGAAAATAAAAATGATAGAAAAATAAAATCTCTTTGAAGCGAATCTCTCCTCAAATGTAGGCCGGAGTCTCTTGACCGGTCAGGAGCCGGAACATCACGGCAGGCATCGTCTTCATGTTGATCTGAGCAACACAACAACAACACAATTCAACACAATCAGTGCCACACGATCAGTGCAACACAATCAGTGCAACACAATCAGTTCAACACAAACAGTGCAACACAAACAGTGCAACACAATCAGTTCAACACAATCAGTTCAACACAATCAGTGCAACACAAAAAGTTCAACACAATCAGTGCAACACAAACAGTTCAACACAAACAGTTCAACACAAACAGTGCAACACAAACAGTTCAACACAGACAGTTCAACACAAACAGTTCAACACAAACAGTTCAACACAATCAGTGCAACACAAACACTTCAACACAAACAGTGCAACACAATCAGTGCAACACAAACACTTCAACACAAACAGTGCAACACAATCAGTGCAACACAAACACTTCAACACAAACAGTTCAACACAAACAGTGCAACACAAATAGTTCAACACAGACAGTTCAACACAAACACTTCAACACAAACAGTGCAACAAAACACTTCAACACAATCAGTGCAACACAATCAGTGCAACACAAACACTTCAACACAAACACTTCAACACAAACAGTGCAACAAAACACTTCAACACAAACAGTGCAACACAAACACTTCAACACAAACACTTCAACACAAACAGTGCAACAAAACACTTCAACACAAACAGTGCAACACAAACACTTCAACACAAACACTTCAACACAAACAGTGCAACACAAACAGTTCAACACAAACAGTGCAACACAAACAGTGCAACAAAACACTTCAACACAATCAGTGCAACACAATCAGTGCAACACAAACACTTCAACACAAACACTTCAACACAAACAGTGCAACAAAACACTTCAACACAAACAGTGCAACACAAACACTTCAACACAAACACTTCAACACAAACAGTGCAACAAAACACTTCAACACAATCAGTGCAACACAAACACTTCAACACAAACACTTCAACACAAACACTTCAACACAAACAGTGCAACAAAACACTTCAACACAAACACTTCAACACAATCAGTGCAACACAAACACTTCAACACAAACACTTCAACACAATCAGTGCAACACAAACACTTCAACACAAACACTTCAACACAAACACTTCAACACAATCAGTGCAACACAAACACTTCAACACAAACAGTGCAACAAAACACTTCAACACAAACAGTGCAACACAAACACTTCAACACAAACACTTCAACACAAACAGTGCAACAAAACACTTCAACACAATCAGTGCAACACAAACACTTCAACACAAACAGTGCAACACAAACACTTCAACACAAACAGTTTGTGATAATTAACATTTATCCAAAAAACGATCATTATTTATTATAATAGACGTAAATAAATAAATAAGTATCTTTATTGAAATATAATATTTAAGCTTCACAATATCAATCAATAGATCAATAAATCACATCATGTGTCAAAGTTTACAGGAGAAAGAAACAAGAAGAAGAAACAAGAAGAAGAAGAAGAAACACTGAGAAGAAGAAACACTGAGAAGAAGAAACAAGAAGAAGAAGAAGAAACACTGAGAAGAAGAAACACTGATAAGAAGAAACAAGACGAAGAAGAAACAAGACGAAGAAGAAAGGAGAAGAAACACTCCGAAGAAGAAAGGAGAAGAAACACTCCGAAGAAGAAAGGAGAAGAAACAAGAAGAAGAAGAAAGGAGAAGAAACAAGAAGAAGAAGAAAGGAGAAGAAGAAGAAACAAGACGAAGAAGAAACACTGAGAAGAAGAAACAAGACGAAGAAGAAACACTGAGAAGAAGAAACAAGACGAAGAAGAAAGGAGAAGAAACAAGAAGAAGAAGAAAGGAGAAGAAACAAGAAGAAGAAGAAAGGAGAAGAATGTCAAGATCCAATTCTGTTTTGTTTTATTTTGTAATTGAACTTCCTGCTTCACCATTTTCTTTTCTTCTCCAGTTGACGGGTCTGGTTCCTGACAGCGGTAACAACTCAAGTCACCTGGCAGTGATCGACCAATCAGCTCTGAGGGATTTAAGGGCCTGAGCCTCAACCAGCAGCGTCAGCTCGTGTCCAGTTCAACCTGGTTTACCTTTGACTCTTGTTCACCTGCAGTTCAACCCTGTTCCTCAGTTGTTGTTCCTACAGTTTAGTGTTTTTGTTGCTGTTTTGGTGATTTTTGTTTTGACTTCTATTCTTTTCCCTCTCAGTAGATCCTCGTCTTGCTGCCCTTGAACCGACAACCTTGTTTCCCTGGACGACCTTTGAGAGAAAGACTCTCAACTACTGTTGCCTTTTGGATTATTACGTGTCGGACCTTGTGGTCCTGAAGACATTATGTTGTTTTTCTGTGGATATTAAATACAATCCTTATTGTCTTCTTAAGGGTTACGATGCTAAGTGTTTCTTGAGGAGAAAAAAGGAGGAGAAAGGAGGATAAAGGAGGAGAAAGGAGGAGAAAGGAGGAGAAGGAGGAGAAAGGAGAAGAAGGAGGAGAAAGGAGGAGAAAGGAGGAGAAGGAGGAGAAAGGAGGAGAAGGAGGAGAAAGGAGGAGAAGGAGGAGAAAGGAGAAGAAGGAGGAGAAAGGAGGAGAAGGAGGAGAAAGGAGAAGAAGGAGGATAAGGGGGAGAAAGGAGGAGAAGAAGGAGGAGAAGGGGGAGAAGGAGGAGAAAGGAGGAGAAGAAGGAGGAGAAAGGAGGAGAAGGAGGAGAAAGGAGAAGAAGGAGGAGAAGGGGGAGAAGGAGGAGAAGAAGGAGGAGAAGGAGGAGAAGGGGGAGAAGGAGGAGAAGAAGGAGGAGAAGGAGGAGAAGGAGGAGAAAGGAGGAGAAAGGAGGAGAAGGAGGAGGAAGGAGGAGAAGGAGGAGAAAGGAGGAGAATGAGGAGAAAGGAGGAGAAAGGAGGAGAAAGGAGGAGAAGGAGGAGAAAGGAGGAGACAGGGACTTCTTACTTCTCCCACCGACACCGACAGCGTCTGGACGATCTTCTCGTGCTTCATGGCGACGACGCTCTGACCGTTGATCTCGATGATTCTGTGTCCGACACGAACGCCTCCTCGCTCGGCGATGCCTCCTCGCATGAGGCTGCAGATCTGAAAGACAGTTGAGGAACATCTGGATCAGCGTCTCCTCCTCATGGAGCAGATGTTCCCTCACGATGCCGTTCTGGACGCTGAAGCCGAGCTGGAACTTGAGGTCCGGACGCTTGATGAGAACGGTGGTGACGGGAGGACAACTGACGATGCTGAGCTTGATCTTCACCTGGTTCTTCAGACCCTGAGGAGAAACCATGGATTGAGAAGAACCTGATGTTTCAACGATGATCTTGACCAGAGTCATGTGACCAAACTGACCTCAGACAGTGAAGTCCTGAGAGACCTTTGACCAGGTGTGTGTGTGTGTGTGTGTGTGTGTGGGGGTGGGGTGTGTGTGTGTGTGTGTGTGTGTCTCAGGAGCTCCAGACTCACCTTGATGATGCTCTGGCACGTGGCCAGAGGAAGTCCCACGAGGCTGGTGTCGTTGATGGACATGATCTGATCTCCAACACTGAGCTTCCCGGAGCGAGCGGCAGGTCCAGTGTTGAGCATACAGGCCAGGATGACGGTGGGCAGGATGGAGCCCCAGCCCGACTCCACGATGACCACGCCCAGGTTCTCGCCCTTGGTCTTCTCCAGGTGGAGCTTCAGACAGAGTAGATGTTCAGGTGAAACTTCAGACAGAGTAGATGTTCATGTGAAGCTTCAGACAGAGCAGATGTTCAGGTGGAGCTTCACACAGAGTAGATGTTCATGTGAAGCTTCAGACAGAGCAGATGTTCAGGTGGAGCTTCACACAGAGTAGATGTTCATGTGAAGCTTCAGACAGAGCAGATGTTCAGGTGGAGCTTCACACAGAGTAGATGTTCATGTGAAGCTTCAGACAGAGCAGATGTTCATGTGAAGCTTCACACAGAGTAGATGTTCATGTGAAGCTTCACACAGAGTAGATGTTCATGTGAAGCTTCACACAGAGCAGATGTTCATGTGAAGCTTCAGACAGAGCAGATGTTCAGGTGGAGCTTCACACAGAGTAGATGTTCATGTGAAGCTTCACACAGAGCAGATGTTCAGGTGGAGCTTCACACAGAGCAGATGTTCAGGTGGAGCTTCACACAGAGCAGATGTTCATGTGGAGCTTCAGACTGAGCAGATGTTCAGGTGGAGCTTCACACAGAGCAGATGTTCATGTGGAGCTTCAGACTGAGCAGATGTTCAGGTGGAGCTTCACACAGAGCAGATGTTCAGGTGGAGCTTCACACAGAGCAGATGTTCAGGTGGAGCTTCACACAGAGCAGATGTTCATGTGGAGCTTCACACAGAGCAGATGTTCAGGTGGAGCTTCAGACTGAGCAGATGTTCAGGTGGAGCTTCACACAGAGCAGATGATCAGGTGGAGCTTCACACTGAGCAGATGTTCATGTGGAGCTTCACACTGAGCAGATGTTCATGTGGAGCTTCACACTGAGCAGATGTTCAGGTGGAGCTTCACACAGAGCAGATGTTCAGGTGGAGCTTCACACTGAGCAGATGTTCAGGTGCGGCCTCACACAGAGCAGATGTTCAGGTGGAGCTTCACACTGAGCAGATGTTCAGGTGGAGCTTCACACTGAGCAGATGTTCAGGTGGAGCTTCACACAGAGAAGATGTTCAGGTGGAGCTTCACACTGAGCAGATGTTCAGGTGGAGCTTCACACAGAGCAGATGTTCAGGTGGAGCTTCACACTGAGCAGATGTTCAGGTGGAGCTTCACACAGAGCAGATGTTCAGGTGGAGCTTCACACAGAGCAGATGTTCAGGTGGAGCTTCACACTGAGCAGATGTTCAGGTGGAGCTTCACACAGAGCAGATGTTCAGGTGGAGCTTCACACTGAGCAGATGTTCAGGTGGAGCTTCACACAGAGCAGATGTTCAGGTGGAGCTTCACACAGAGCAGATGTTCAGGTGGAGCTTCACACTGAGCAGATGTTCATGTGGAGCTTCACACTGAGCAGATGTTCAGGTGGAGCTTCACACTGAGCAGATGTTCAGGTGGAGCTTCACACAGAGAAGATGTTCAGGTGGAGCTTCACACTGAGCAGATGTTCAGGTGGAGCTTCACACAGAGCAGATGTTCATGTGGAGCTTCACACTGAGCAGATGTTCATGTGGAGCTTCTCACAGAGCAGATGTTCAGGTGGAGCCTCACACAGAGCAGATGTTCAGGTGGAGCTTCACACTGAGCAGATGTTCAGGTGGAGCTTCACACAGAGCAGATGTTCTCGCTCACAGACGCACCTCTTTGCAGTTGTCAGAGTTGGAGAAGTGGACCAGGTCGTCGTGGTACATCTCCTGCGAGTTGATGATGTCACTGAACTGCTTCTGGCTCAGGTCGGTGGGGTTGATGCCGTTGGCTCTCAGGAACTCTCTGTAGGCCACACTGAAGGCCTGGCCGATGGACTGAGCGATGAGCTGGGCCTGAGGACGAGGACATGTTGGAGGACGTCCATGGAGACTCGCCTCAAACACTCACGTCCTCCGACTCGAACACGTAGCAGATCATGTGACTCTGGCCGCCCTCGCCAGGCGAGTCTGGAGAGTCGCACGGGTCCTGCGAGGAGGTCATGCGTCGGCGAGCCATGAGGACCACGATGGAGCCGATGTCAGCGATGTAGGAGATGGTCCTCAAGGCGCTGTCCATCATCGTCTCCTGACAGACACGACTCTGAGAATCTTCACCCACAGGCCCGGCTCGCGACTCACCTGCGAGTCAGCGTTGAGGACCTTGACTGCTTTGGTGGAGATGAACAGGTCCACCTCCGTCACCATCTGAGAGTCTTCATCCTGACCCTGAACCACAGTGCGACAGCTCCTCTTAGTGGCGAGACGAGGAACTGCAGCTGAAACACTTTACGTTCTTCAATCCACTGATCAAGAGTTTGAACCAATCAAGCGTCTGCTCGTTAACTTTGTTTGACAAAACAATCCTTCTGTCTCTGGGTCAAAGGTCAACGACCACCAACGCTGTATTGACCTTTGACCCAGAGAATAGAACACATTTGACTGAAAACATGTCTTGAAAATCATTGGAATTTATTTATATATTTATATATTTATATATTTATATATTTATATATATATATATATATATATATATATATATAAATATATAGATATATAAATTTATAAATATATACATTTATAAATATATAAATATATAAGTATATAAGTATATAAATACTTCAATGTAAAAATGTTACTTTGAAAAAAACACAAACATTTCAATATAGAATTGAATCAATGATTGTTGATGAAACAATACAAACATGAACTTGTTTATCTTCTCAACACATAAAGTCTTCAAATCTTTATCATCGTTACCTTGATTTGATTGACAGCCTCGTGCGCCTGCGTCATGCGAACCGTCTTCGATGGATTCTTGTCGGACAGGACTTGAGTGCAGCCCAGATAGTTGGCGGCGAAGATGATGCCGTCGATGAGATCTTCAGGCTCACACGGACCTGGAACTAACACACACGCCATCACTGACCCACACACACACACACACACCGGCGCCGCGACATTACCGTCCTCGAAGCTGGGGAACGAAGCAGCGTCCTGGGACTTCTTGAAGGAAGACATGAAGAACATCATTGTTTGAACATCACTAGAACATCGTGATCCAGAGTCATCGTTACCGCGGCAACCTCGCTGTCATGGTGCTGAGAGAGTTCTGGAGGTTCTGACCTCCGGGTCGGATCCGGTTCCTCCAGCATCACCGAAGGTCCGAGCTTCTGTGGATCATCAAGCACGACTCGTTGAATCATCTTCAAAAGATGGAAATCAATCAAGATAGCTTAGCATGCTACGTGTTAGCATAGCATGTAGCATCAAACATTTATGTTTAGATGTTCATTCACACTTGAGCGTCGAGAGCTGCAGGTGCAGAGAAGCTGCTCAGAGACGTCAGGAGGACAATGAGATCTTACGTCTGCCATGACTTGTTCCTCCTGCAGATCTTCTGTCCTGGACGTGTCCGTCTGTAGAACCAGAACATTTTACACTTTTATAAACATTCAAAGGTGTTTTGACTCTGATCCACCTCAGGTGCTCTCGACTCACCTGCTGCAGGTGTACATGTCTTGATTGACAGGTGTCAGAGGGTTGTCTGGTGTCCTCGGAGCTCACTCTGGGTTTCTGTCAAACAAAGACGAAACAAATAAGTTCTTCTTCTGGTCTATTGATCATCAGGTGGTTCTGGAACAAACATGTGGTTGCAGCAGAAGAACAACTAGAAGTAAGTGACACTAAGATGAACAAACCATCTGATTGGCTACAATACTCTTGGTTAGCTGGACAGCAAAGCATTATGGGAGCTGTTCAGGTCCCGTCACTGAGAGGATGGTTGAGAGGAATCTGATCAATGAAGTCGTGACATCATCACTATTCTCACCTGCTGAACCTTCTCAGGTGACATCTCATCCTGCGGCGCCCTCTGGTGGTCCTGCTGGTCCTGGTGGTCCGGTCCATGAGGAGACTCAGCTCTGTGGTTCTTGTGGGTCTTCATGGGTTCTCTGGTGGTTCCGGGCTCTGCTGCCTGCAGGTGTTTGGCTCTGGTTCTGAGGGACGTCCTCTTCTGTTCCTTTGGCATCTTTGGA
>NC_141825.1:29629000-29661500 GCF_982586985.1 Callionymus lyra | reverse complement strand
ACATCAACTAGTATCAACTCTGGTGTCAGTAAACATCAACTAGTATCAACTCTGGTGTCATTAAACATCAACTAGTATCAACTCTGGTGTCATTAAACATCAACTAGTATCAACTCTGGTGTCATTAAACATCACCTAGTATCAACTCTGGTGTCATTAAACATCAACTAGTATCAACTCTGGTGTCATTAAACATCAACTAGTATCAACTCTGGTGTCAGTAAACATCAACTAGTATCAACTCTGGTGTCATTAAACATCAACTAGTATCAACTCTGGTGTCATTAAACATCAACTAGTATCAACTCTGGTGTCATTAAACATCAACTAGTATCAACTCTGGTGTCATTAAACATCAACTAGTATCAACTCTGGTGTCATTAAACATCAACTAGTATCAACTCTGGTGTCATTAAACATCAACTAGTATCAACTCTGGTGTCATTAAACATCAACTAGTATCAACTCTGGTGTCATTAAACATCAACTAGTATCAACTCTGGTGTCATAAAACATCAACTAGTATTAACTCTGGTGTCATTAAACATCAACTAGTATTAACTCTGGTGTCATTAAACATCAACTAGTATTAACTCTGGTGTCATTAAACATCAACTAGTATCAACTCTGGTGTCATTAAACGTCAACTAGTATCAACTCTGGTGTCATTAAACATCAACTAGTATCAACTCTGGTGTCATTAAACATCAACTAGTATCAACTCTGGTGTCATTAAACATCAACTAGTATCGACTCTTGTGTCATTAAACATCAACTAGTATCGACTCTGGTGTCATTAAACATCAACTAGTATCAACTCTGGTGTCATTAAACATCAACTAGTATCAACTCTGGTGTCATTAAACATCAACTAGTATCAACTCTGGTGTCATTAAACATCAACTAGTGTCAACTCTGGTGTCATTAAACATCAACTAGTATCAGCTCTGGTGTCATTAAACATCAACTAGTATCGACTCTGGTGTCATTAAACATCAACTAGTATCAACTCTGGTGTCATTAAACATCAACTAGTATCAACTCTGGTGTCATTAAACATCAACTAGTATCGACTCTGGTGTCATTAAACATCAACTAGTATCGACTCTGGTGTCATTAAACATCAACTAGTATCAACTCTGGTGTCATTAAACATCAACTAGTATCAACTCTGGTGTCATTAAACATCAACTAGTATCGACTCTGGTGTCATTAAACATCAACTAGTATCAACTCTGGTGTCATTAAACTTCAACTAGTATCAACTCTGGTGTCATTAAACATCAACTAGTATCAACTCTGGTGTCATTAAACATCAACTAGTATCGACTCTGGTGTCATTAAACATCAACTAGTATCAACTCTGGTGTCATTAAACATCAACTAGTATCAACTCTGGTGTCATTAAACTTCAACTAGTATCAACTCTGGTGTCATTAAACTTCAACTAGTATCAACTCTGGTGTCATTAAACTTCAACTAGTATCAACTCTGGTGTCATTAAACATCAACTAGTATCAACTCTGGTGTCATTAAACATCAACTAGTATCAACTCTGGTGTCATTAAACATCAACTAGTATCAACTCTGGTGTCATTAAACATCAACTAGTATCAACTCTGGTGTCATGTAGTAAATGTTCTTCAAGATGCAGTAAGTTGTAATCATGCTTTGTTTATACAACAATAATTAAATAATCACAGTTAAAAACACTAAAACAAGAACATATAAACAATAACTAAATAAGAACATATATTTGTATGTCATCAGAACACATATGTCTTATCTTTGACAATAATATATCGAATATATTATGTTATTGATCGAAACAAACCAAACAAACATTTGTTTGATCAATAAACGTTTAAATAAGATGTTGTTTTAAGAAACTGCAGGAACGTCATCCCACCGCGTGGGGGCGCTGTGGCGAAGGCTCGTGCGGACACGAAGAAGAAAAGAGCGGGTTTCTGGACGTGGTTTGTTTATGTTTTAAGTCCGTTATTCATCCTTGAAGATGATCTTCTGCTGGCCTTCAGCGCGTCAGAGTTCGAGGTCATAGATCTGACAGAGTGCTGGACCATGACACCGAGCAACAGAACCAGGACCAGCCTCTCGAGGTCCAGGAGGAAAAACTCCAGAACCGACAACAATCCTCCGATCACGTGGTTCTTCAACAGCCCGCAGCCCGCGCGCGTGTCGTGTCCAGTGTGTGGTCAGAAGGTCCCTCAGTCCAAGATCAACCAACACCTCGACCTGCTGTGCGAGAACTTTGACAGAGGAGACACAAGTGCGAGCCCCGGAGTTGAACCCACAACCTCCTCTGAGCTGGACCAGGACAGGGACTCCAGTCACGTGATCGAGGTCCAGCCTGGCAGGACCTCTGGAGGGTCAGGACCTGGTCAGAAGGAGAAGGTCGAGGATGGTAGGGATGGAGCAGACCTGAGTGTTGATGAGAAGTCCATAGATGTGGAGGAAGAACCTCAGATGTTCTCCTCAGTGAGCAAGAGGAAGACAGAAGGTCAAGAGTTCTCCTCAAAGAAAGTAAAACACGAGACTGTGAAGCGAGATGTTTCTCCAACGACACACATTAGTTCTAGAGAACCATCTGATGAACGTGACGTCACATCTCGTCCTCTGCCGTATTATCTACACAACTTCCAAACTGTCCTGAGATCAGTTCTTGAAGATGAAGAAGAAAGAAGGTTGTTTGATGAAGAAGACATGACGCACGTGCAGAGCTTTGAGCAGCTCTCAGGTCAGTAGTTGATGTGTTACTGTTGTGTAGTTGTGTTGTTGTTCAGTGCCTGTTGTGTCTTTGTGTTGTTGTTCAGTGACTGTTGTGTTGTTGTTGTTCAGTGACTGTTGTGTTGTTGTTCAGTGACTGTGTTACTGTTGTTTCTTTGTGTTGTTGTTCAGTGACTGTTGTGTTGTTGTTGTTCAGTGACTGTTGTCTTTGTGTTGTTGTTCAGTGACTGTGCGACTTTTGTGTCTTCACAAATGCTTGTGTTGTTGTTCAGTGTGTGCACAGAAGCTGTATGTGCGCCTGTTGTATCATTGTGTTGTTCAGTGTGTGCACAGAAGCTGTATGTGCGACTGTTGGTCTTTACATATGATTGTGTTGTTGTTCAGTGTGCGCACAGAAGCTGTATGTGCGCCTGTTGTATCATTGTGTTGTTCAGTGTGTGCACAGAAGCTGTATGTGCGACTGTTGGTCTTCACATATGATTGTGTTGTTGTTCAGTGTGTGCACAGAAGCTGTATGTGCGACTGATGTATGATTGTGTTGTTGTTCAGTGTGTGCACAGAAGCTGTATGTGTGACTGTTGTGTTGTTGTTCAGTGTGTGCACAGAAGCTGTATGTGTGACTGTTGTGTTGTTGTTCAGTGTGTGCACAGAAGCTGTATGTGTGACTGTTGTGTTGTTGTTCAGTGTGTGCACAGAAGCTGTATGTGCGACTGATGTATGATTGTGTTGTTGTTCAGTGTGTGCACAGAAGCTGTATGTGCGACTGATGTATGATTGTGTTGTTGTTCAGTGTGTGCACAGAAGCTGTATGTGCGACTGATGTATGATTGTGTTGTTGTTCAGTGTATGCACAGAAGCTGTATGTGCGACTGATGTATGATTGTGTTGTTGTTCAGTGTGTGCACAGAAGCTGTATGTGCGACTGATGTATGATTGTGTTGTTGTTCAGTGTGTGCACAGAAGCTGTATGTGCGACTGATGTATGATTGTGTTGTTGTTCAGTGTGTGCACAGAAGCTGTATGTGCGCCTGTTGTGTTGTTGTTCAGTGTGTGCACAGAAGCTGTATGTGCGACTGATGTATGATTGTGTTGTTGTTCAGTGTGTGCACAGAAGCTGTATGTGCGCCTGTTGTGTTGTTGTTCAGTGTGTGCACAGAAGCTGTATGTGTGACTGTTGTGTTGTTGTTCAGTGTGTGCACAGAAGCTGTATGTGCGACTGATGTATGATTGTGTTGTTGTTCAGTGTGTGCACAGAAGCTGTATGTGCGACTGATGTATGATTGTGTTGTTGTTCAGTGTGTGCACAGAAGCTGTATGTGCGCCTGTTGTGTTGTTGTTCAGTGTGTGCACAGAAGCTGTATGTGCGCCTGTTGTGTTGTTGTTCAGTGTGTGCACAGAAGCTGTATGTGTGACTGTTGTGTTGTTGTTCAGTGTGTGCACATAAGCTGTATGTGTGACTGTTGTGTTGTTGTTCAGTGTGTGCACAGAAGCTGTATGTGTGACTGTTGTGTTGTTGTTCAGTGTGTGCACAGAAGCTGTATGTGCGACTGATGTATGATTGTGTTGTTGTTCAGTGTATGCACAGAAGCTGTATGTGCGACTGATGTATGATTGTGTTGTTGTTCAGTGTGTGCACAGAAGCTGTATGTGCGACTGATGTATGATTGTGTTGTTGTTCAGTGTGTGCACAGAAGCTGTATGTGCGACTGATGTATGATTGTGTTGTTGTTCAGTGTGTGCACAGAAGCTGTATGTGCGCCTGTTGTGTTGTTGTTCAGTGTGTGCACAGAAGCTGTATGTGCGACTGATGTATGATTGTGTTGTTGTTCAGTGTGTGCACAGAAGCTGTATGTGCGCCTGTTGTGTTGTTGTTCAGTGTGTGCACAGAAGCTGTATGTGTGACTGTTGTGTTGTTGTTCAGTGTGTGCACAGAAGCTGTATGTGCGACTGATGTATGATTGTGTTGTTGTTCAGTGTGTGCACAGAAGCTGTATGTGCGACTGATGTATGATTGTGTTGTTGTTCAGTGTGTGCACAGAAGCTGTATGTGCGCCTGTTGTGTTGTTGTTCAGTGTGTGCACAGAAGCTGTATGTGCGCCTGTTGTGTTGTTGTTCAGTGTGTGCACAGAAGCTGTATGTGTGACTGTTGTGTTGTTGTTCAGTGTGTGCACATAAGCTGTATGTGTGACTGTTGTGTTGTTGTTCAGTGTGTGCACAGAAGCTGTATGTGTGACTGTTGTGTTGTTGTTCAGTGTGTGCACAGAAGCTGTATGTGCCACTGATGTATGATTGTGTTGTTGTTCAGTGTGTGCACAGAAGCTGTATGTGCGACTGTTCCAGAGGAAGCTCAAGTGGCTTCAGGTCAACAAACTGGACTACGAGGAGATCAGCAGTGATTTGGGATCCGTTGCTGAGGAACTGGTTCAGGCCGGCCTCGTCCAGAGAGGTGAGTACTTTTGTGAGTTTTATTCAAAGTTATATTTGATATTTTTTGACTCTGAACTTTTGTAAGATTTATTATTGACTCATAAATATAAATGTTTACACTTTTAGCAGTTTTTACACTAGTTTTGAGTGTTTTTAGTGAATATGTTTGTTTACAAGTGTAATTAGAGTAAATAAATAAACCTTCTTTATCATAAAAATGACTTCATAACTTTATCTTGAGAATCAAAGAGAAAAACATTTGTATGTAAAGTTAATGTTTTATTGTATTAGATTAAAATAATCATAAAAAAGAGGACATAAATAAATAAATAATCTCAATTATATTGTTTTCAATCATACGTTCTGAAGGAACTTCCTAGAACTTGACACCATCATGTCTGGTCCAGTCATTGTTTCTGTTTAGGGTTTGATTGACAGCTGCTGAAAATGTTTGATATGAATATTTTCTAAAACTGCTTTAAAGGATGAAATAAGTAAAGTACTGTTAGAGTAGAAGTACTGTTAGAGTAGAAGTACTGTTAGAGTAGAAGTACTGTTACAGTAGAAGTACTGTTAGAGTAGAAGTACTGTTACAGTAGAAGTACTGTTAGAGCAGAAGTACTGTTACAGTAGAAGTACTGTTAGAGTAGAAGTACTGTTAGAGTAGAAGTACTGTTAGAGCAGAAGTACTGTTACAGTAGAAGTACTGTTAGAGCAGAAGTACTGTTACAGTAGATGTACTGTTAGAGCAGAAGTACTGTTACAGTAGAAGTACTGTTAGAGTAGAAGTACTGTTAGAGTAGAAGTAATGTTAGAGTAGAAGTACTGTTACAGTAGAAGTACTGTTAGAGCAGAAGTACTGTTACAGTAGAAGTACTGTTAGAGTAGAAGTACTGTTAGAGTAGAAGTACTGTTAGAGCAGAAGTACTGTTACAGTAGAAGTACTGTTAGAGCAGAAGTACTGTTAGAGTAGAAGTACTGTTAGAGTAGAAGTACTGTTACAGTAGAAGTACTGTTAGAGTAGAAGTACTGTTAGAGTAGAAGTAATGTTAGAGTAGAAGTACTGTTACAGTAGAAGTACTGTTAGAGTAGAAGTACTGTTACAGTAGAAGTACTGTTAGAGCAGAAGTACTGTTACAGTAGAAGTACTGTTAGAGTAGAAGTACTGTTACAGTAGAAGTACTGTTAGAGCAGAAGTACTGTTAGAGTAGAAGTACTGTTAGAGTAGAAGTACTGTTACAGTAGAAGTACTGTTAGAGTAGAAGTACTGTTACAGTAGAAGTACTGTTAGAGCAGAAGTACTGTTACAGTAGAAGTACTGTTAGAGTAGAAGTACTGTTAGAGTAGAAGTACTGTTACAGTAGAAGTACTGTTAGAGCAGAAGTACTGTTACAGTAGAAGTACTGTTACAGTAGAAGTAGTTTTGTTGATGATCCAATAGTTCTCGTCGACACTCGGATCCTCTAGAGACGGATCTTCAGGACGTGGAGGAGGCTCTGGATCTCCTGCCGGCTCCAGAACTGAAAACCTTGGCGAAGACTTTCCACCTGGGCAGCTCCGGGACTCAGAAGCAGCATCTGGTCCACGAGCTTCTTCGTCTGAGCCGTCAGAAATCCCTGTTCTCGGTCGGACCAGGACCGAACCACGTTGGCCGAGTCATCCTGAAAAGGTCGGTACCAACCCTCTGTCGATGCTCAGCCATAGATGATCTTTGTCCCTCAGAGCGAAGCAGCTGGCAGGAGCTTGTGTTCGTCTGCGTCGACCTCCTCGCGCCGTCTTCTCGCGCCTCCTGCTGCTCTTCTCTCTGAGCGACACCCTGGACGACGAGGACGTGGCGTCCGGCGGTCACGGTCAGCTCTACACCATCCTGCTGGTCAACTCGGGCCGGCTGGCCTTCCCTGACTACACCGTCCATCGAGCCACACCTGTGTTTCGAGAGCGAGAGGATCTGATCAGGTGAGAAGATCTGATCAGGTTTGATCAGGTGAGAAGATCTGATCAGGTTTGATCAGGTGAGAAGATCTGATCGGGTTTGATCAGGTGAGAGGATCTGATCGGGTGAGAAGATCTGATCAGGTTTGATCAGGTGAGAGGATCTGATCGGGTGAGAAGATCTGATCGGGTGAGAGGATTTGATCGGGTGAGAGGATTTGATCGGGTGAGAGGATCTGATCGGGTGAGAAGATCTGATCGGGTGAGAAGATCTGATCGGGTGAGAGGATTTGATCGGGTGAGAGGATTTGATCGGGTGAGAGGATTTGATCGGGTGAGAGGATCTGATCGGGTGAGAGGATTTGATCAGGTGAGAGGATCTGATCAGGTGAGAGGATTTGATCAGGTGAGAGGATCTGATCAGGTGAGAGGATTTGATCAGGTGAGAGGATCTGATCAGGTGAGAGGATTTGATCGGGTGAGAGGATCTGATCGGGTGAGAGGATCTGATCAGGTGAGAGGATCTGATCAGGTGAGAGGATCTGATCAGGTGAGAAGATCTGATCGGGTGAGAGGATCTGATCGGGTGAGAGGATCTGATCAGGTGAGAAGATCTGATCGGGTGAGAGGATCTGATCGGGTGAGAGGATCTGATCGGGTGAGAGGATTTGATCAGGTGAGAGGATCTGATCAGGTGAGAGGATTTGATCAGGTGAGAGGATCTGATCAGGTGAGAGGATCTGATCAGGTGAGAGGATTTGATCGGGTGAGAGGATTTGATCGGGTGAGAGGATCTGATCAGGTGAGAGGATCTGATCAGGTGAGAAGATCTGATCGGGTGAGAGGATCTGATCAGGTGAGAGGATCTGATCGGGTGAGAGGATCTGATCAGGTGAGAAGATCTGATCGGGTGAGAGGATCTGATCGGGTGAGAGGATCTGATCAGGTGAGAAGATCTGATCGGGTGAGAGGATCTGATCGGGTGAGAGGATCTGATCGGGTGAGAGGATTTGATCGGGTGAGAAGATTTGATCAGGTGAGAGGATCTGATCGGGTGAGAGGATCTGATCGGGTGAGAGGATCTGATCAGGTGAGAGGATTTGATCAGGTGAGAGGATCTGATCAGGTGAGAGGATCTGATCAGGTGAGAGGATTTGATCGGGTGAGAGGATCTGATCAGGTGAGAGGATTTGATCGGGTGAGAGGATCTGATCAGGTGAGAGGATCTGATCGGGTGAGAGGATCTGATCAGGTGAGAAGATCTGATCGGGTGAGAGGATCTGATCGGGTGAGAGGATCTGATCAGGTGAGAGGATCTGATCGGGTGAGAGGATCTGATCAGGTGAGAAGATCTGATCGGGTGAGAGGATCTGATCGGGTGAGAGGATCTGATCGGGTGAGAGGATCTGATCGGGTGAGAGGATCTGATCGGGTGAGATGATCTGATCAGGTGAGAGGATCTGATCAGGTGAGAGGATCTGATCAGGTGAGGTAACAACACCAGTTGATGTCTCGACTGACGTTTGATGGTTTCAGGTACGAAGCTGCCATGAGGTCTCTGCAGGAGCTGCTGATGGCCATGCAGGCCGGTCACTGGGAAGAAGCTTTGGATCTTTATAGCAGTTCTAAGAAGGACTGGACGGACCTGCAGAAGAACCACGACTTCAGGTGCGACTGATACATAAATATATTCAACAGTCGTTTGAACTCCTGCTGATGTCTGTGGTCAACAGTTACCAGGAAGATCTGCCTGTGTTCCTGCGCAGCTTCACCACAGGCTGGACCTTCACTCGGATCTTCTCCCGAGGCGTGGAGATCCTGCAGCGTCTGCGTCGTTATGAGGTGAACTTCCTGCTCAGGTTTCTTCTTTTCATCCATCTTCTCTATTTTCTCTTCTTTCGTCGCAGGAGGCCGTGGAGGAGCTGCGCTCGTTATTATCGCAGTCAGTCTACTGTCCTGGCAGCAGGGGGCGCTGGTGGGACAGACTAGCTTTGAATTTGCAACAACACCTGAAACAAACGGAGCAGGTGAGAACGTCACACTCTTCACTTTGAATCTCATCGTGTTCTTTCGTCTCACGCCGGACTTCATGTGGTTCCAGGCCATCGATGTGATGCGGGACGGACTCTCGGACCCTCTGGTGAGACCAGGACACAAGCTCTCTCTCTCCCAGAGGGTCTCGAGGATGAGCGAGTCCAACACCTTCAAGAAGTACCACAAGCTGCTGAGGGAACTTCCCAGTGTGAGCGTCCAGGACGTGACCCACGTATGTGGTGAATGTAGCTCAGCGTGTTCTCGTGTCCACCATTATTTAAGAGGCAAACATGTTTGTTCATTTTAATGTAGCGTCTGGAGCTCAGTTGTCTGAACAACATCCAAACACTAACCTTCATTCTTCTTAAGGTCACGATTCGTGGTCAGCTGTTCCCGCACGAAGGAGGCGTCGGGAAGTCTCGCTTCCTCCTCCCTGCGGACGGCGAGGACGAGGACGGCGCCACCGTCATCTGCTCCGTGGAAGACTTGTCTTTGGCTCACTACCGGCGCCAGGGCTTCGATCAAGGTGGACCACGAGACGAAGTTTGACGTCAGAACCTTCATGTCTTTATGTTCGTCACAGGAATCCACGGCGAAGGCTCCACGTTCTCCACACTGTTCTCTCTGTTGTTGTGGGACATCATCTTCATGGAGGGGATTCCAGATGTTTTCAGGAACCCGTTCCAGGTTTGTTTAAGTTGTGTAGCGTGTTCTCCACTGGTGCACCAGACTATCAAGAGATGTTTGTTTAAGTTGTGTAGCAGACTATCAAGAGATGTTTGTTTAAGTTGTGTAGCATGTTCTCCACTGGTGCACCAGACTATCAAGAGATGTTAGTTTAAGTTGTGTAGCGTGTCCTCCACTGGTGCACCAGACTATCAAGAGATGTTTGTTTAAGTTGTGTAGCGTGTTCTCCACTGGTGCACCAGACTATCAAGAGATGTTTGTTTAAGTTGTGTAGCATGTTCTCCACTGGTGCACCAGACTATCAAGAGATGTTTGTTTAAGTTGTGTAGCATGTTCTCCACTGGTGCACCAGACTATCAAGAGATGTTTGTTTAAGTTGTGTAGCATGTTCTCCACTGGTGCACCAGACTATCAAGAGATGTTTGTTTAAGTTGTGTAGCGTGTCCTCCACTGGTGCACCAGACTATCAAGAGATGTTTGTTTAAGTTGTGTAGCATGTTCTCCACTGGTGCACCAGACTATCAAGAGATGTTTGTTTAAGTTGTGTAGCGTGTCCTCCACTGGTGCACCAGACTATCAAGAGATGTTTGTTTAAGTTGTGTAGCATGTTCTCCACTGGTGCACCAGACTATCAAGAGATGTTTGTTTAAGTTGTGTAGCGTGTCCTCCACTGGTGCACCAGACTATCAAGAGATGTTTGTTTAAGTTGTGTAGCGTGTCCTCCACTGGTGCACCAGACTATCAAGAGATGTTTGTTTAAGTTGTGTAGCGTGTCCTCCACTGGTGCACCAGACTATCAAGAGATGTTTGTTTAAGTTGTGTAGCA
Source organism: Callionymus lyra (assembly GCF_982586985.1). NCBI lineage: Eukaryota > Metazoa > Chordata > Actinopteri > Syngnathiformes > Callionymidae > Callionymus > Callionymus lyra. The sequence continues at coordinate 29,650,849 of NC_141825.1, read as the reverse complement.
TGTTCTCCACTGGTGCACCAGACTATCAAGAGATGTTTGTTTAAGTTGTGTAGAATGTTCTCCACTGGTGCACCAGACTATCAAGAGATGTTTGTTTAAGTTGTGTAGCGTGTCCTCCACTGGTGCACCAGACTATCAAGAGATGTTTGTTTAAGTTGTGTAGCATGTTCTCCACTGGTGCACCAGACTATCAAGAGATGTTAGTTTAAGTTGTGTAGCATGTCCTCCACTGGTGCACCAGACTATCAAGAGATGTTTGTTTAAGTTGTGTAGCATGTTCTCCACTGGTGCACCAGACTATCAAGAGATGTTTGTTTAAGTTGTGTAGCGTGTCCTCCACTGGTGCACCAGACTATCAAGAGATGTTTGTTTAAGTTGTGTAGCATGTTCTCCACTGGTGCACCAGACTATCAAGAGATGTTTGTTTAAGTTGTGTAGCGTGTCCTCCACTGGTGCACCAGACTATCAAGAGATGTTTGTTTAAGTTGTGTAGCGTGTCCTCCACTGGTGCACCAGACTATCAAGAGATGTTTGTTTAAGTTGTGTAGCGTGTCCTCCACTGGTGCACCAGACTATCAAGAGATGTTTGTTTAAGTTGTGTAGCGTGTCCTCCACTGGTGCACCAGACTATCAAGAGATGTTTGTTTAAGTTGTGTAGCATGTCCTCCACTGGTGCACCAGACTATCAAGAGATGTTAGTTTAAGTTGTGTAGCGTGTTCTCCACTGGTGCACCAGACTATCAAGAGATGTTTGTTTAAGTTGTGTAGCGTGTCCTCCACTGGTGCACCAGACTATCAAGAGATGTTTGTTTAAGTTGTGTAGCATGTTCTCCACTGGTGCACCAGACTATCAAGAGATGTTTGTTTAAGTTGTGTAGCATGTTCTCCACTGGTGCACCAGACTATCAAGAGATGTTTGTTTAAGTTGTGTAGCATGTTCTCCACTGGTGCACCAGACTATCAAGAGATGTTAGTTTAAGTTGTGTAGCATGTCCTCCACTGGTGCACCAGACTATCAAGAGATGTTAGTTTAAGTTGTGTAGCATGTCCTCCACTGGTGCACCAGACTATCAAGAGATGTTAGTTTAAGTTGTGTAGCATGTTCTCCACTGGTGCACCAGACTATCAAGAGATGTTTGTTTAAGTTGTGTAGCATGTCCTCCATGGTGCACCAGACTATCAAGAGATGTTTGTTTAAGTTGTGTAGCATGTCCTCCACTGGTGCACCAGACTATCAAGAGATGTTTGTTTAAGTTGTGTAGCATGTCCTCCACTGGTGCACCAGACTATCAAGAGATGTTTGTTTAAGTTGTGTAGCATGTTCTCCACTGGTGCACCAGACTATCAAGAGATGTTAGTTTAAGTTGTGTAGCAGGTCCTCCACTGGTGCACCAGACTATCAAGAGATGTTTGTTTAAGTTGTGTAGCCTGTTCTCCACTGGTGCACCAGACTATCAAGAGATGTTAGTTTAAGTTGTGTAGCGTGTCCTCCACTGGTGCACCAGACTATCAAGAGATGTTTGTTTAAGTTGTGTAGCGTGTCCTCCACTGGTGCACCAGACTATCAAGAGATGTTTGTTTAAGTTGTGTAGCATGTTCTCCACTGGTGCACCAGACTATCAAGAGATGTTTGTTTAAGTTGTGTAGCGTGTCCTCCACTGGTGCACCAGACTATCAAGAGATGTTTGTTTAAGTTGTGTAGCATGTTCTCCACTGGTGCACCAGACTATCAAGAGATGTTTGTTTAAGTTGTGTAGCATGTTCTCCACTGGTGCACCAGACTATCAAGAGATGTTTGTTTAAGTTGTGTAGCGTGTCCTCCACTGGTGCACCAGACTATCAAGAGATGTTTGTTTAAGTTGTGTAGCGTGTCCTCCACTGGTGCACCAGACTATCAAGAGATGTTTGTTTAAGTTGTGTAGCGTGTCCTCCACTGGTGCACCAGACTATCAAGAGATGTTTGTTTAAGTTGTGTAGCATGTTCTCCACTGGTGCACCAGACTATCAAGAGATGTTTGTTTAAGTTGTGTAGCATGTTCTCCACTGGTGCACCAGACTATCAAGAGATGTTTGTTTAAGTTGTGTAGCGTGTCCTCCACTGGTGCACCAGACTATCAAGAGATGTTTGTTTAAGTTGTGTAGCGTGTCCTCCACTGGTGCACCAGACTATCAAGAGATGTTTGTTTAAGTTGTGTAGCGTGTTCTCCACTGGTGCACCAGACTATCAAGAGATGTTAGTTTAAGTTGTGTAGCGTGTCCTCCACTGGTGCACCAGACTATCAAGAGATGTTTGTTTAAGTTGTGTAGCGTGTCCTCCACTGGTGCACCAGACTATCAAGAGATGTTTGTTTAAGTTGTGTAGCATGTTCTCCACTGGTGCACCAGACTATCAAGAGATGTTTGTTTAAGTTGTGTAGCGTGTCCTCCACTGGTGCACCAGACTATCAAGAGATGTTTGTTTAAGTTGTGTAGCATGTTCTCCACTGGTGCACCAGACTATCAAGAGATGTTTGTTTAAGTTGTGTAGCATGTTCTCCACTGGTGCACCAGACTATCAAGAGATGTTTGTTTAAGTTGTGTAGCGTGTCCTCCACTGGTGCACCAGACTATCAAGAGATGTTTGTTTAAGTTGTGTAGCATGTCCTCCACTGGTGCACCAGACTATCAAGAGATGTTTGTTTAAGTTGTGTAGCGTGTCCTCCACTGGTGCACCAGACTATCAAGAGATGTTTGTTTAAGTTGTGTAGCATGTTCTCCACTGGTGCACCAGACTATCAAGAGATGTTTGTTTAAGTTGTGTAGCGTGTCCTCCACTGGTGCACCAGACTATCAAGAGATGTTTGTTTAAGTTGTGTAGCATGTTCTCCACTGGTGCACCAGACTATCAAGAGATGTTAGTTTAAGTTGTGTAGCATGTCCTCCACTGGTGCACCAGACTATCAAGAGATGTTAGTTTAAGTTGTGTAGCATGTCCTCCACTGGTGCACCAGACTATCAAGAGATGTTTGTTTAAGTTGTGTAGCATGTTCTCCACTGGTGCACCAGACTATCAAGAGATGTTTGTTTAAGTTGTGTAGCGTGTCCTCCACTGGTGCACCAGACTATCAAGAGATGTTTGTTTAAGTTGTGTAGCATGTTCTCCACTGGTGCACCAGACTATCAAGAGATGTTTGTTTAAGTTGTGTAGCGTGTCCTCCACTGGTGCACCAGACTATCAAGAGATGTTTGTTTAAGTTGTGTAGCGTGTCCTCCACTGGTGCACCAGACTATCAAGAGATGTTTGTTTAAGTTGTGTAGCGTGTCCTCCACTGGTGCACCAGACTATCAAGAGATGTTTGTTTAAGTTCTGTAGCGTGTTCTCCACTGGTGCACCAGACTATCAAGAGATGTTTGTTTAAGTTGTGTAGCGTGTTCTCCACTGGTGCACCAGACTATCAAGAGATGTTTGTTTAAGTTGTGTAGCGTGTCCTCCACTGGTGCACCAGACTATCAAGAGATGTTTGTTTAAGTTGTGTAGCGTGTCCTCCACTGGTGCACCAGACTATCAAGAGATGTTTGTTTAAGTTGTGTAGCATGTCCTCCACTGGTGCACCAGACTATCAAGAGATGTTTGTTTAAGTTGTGTAGCATGTCCTCCACTGGTGCACCAGACTATCAAGAGATGTTTGTTTAAGTTGTGTAGCATGTTCTCCACTGGTGCACCAGACTATCAAGAGATGTTTGTTTAAGTTGTGTAGCGTGTCCTCCACTGGTGCACCAGACTATCAAGAGATGTTAGTTTAAGTTGTGTAGCGTGTTCTCCACTGGTGCACCAGACTATCAAGAGATGTTTGTTTAAGTTGTGTAGCGTGTCCTCCACTGGTGCACCAGACTATCAAGAGATGTTTGTTTAAGTTGTGTAGCATGTTCTCCACTGGTGCACCAGACTATCAAGAGATGTTTGTTTAAGTTGTGTAGCATGTTCTCCACTGGTGCACCAGACTATCAAGAGATGTTTGTTTAAGTTGTGTAGCATGTTCTCCACTGGTGCACCAGACTATCAAGAGATGTTAGTTTAAGTTGTGTAGCATGTCCTCCACTGGTGCACCAGACTATCAAGAGATGTTAGTTTAAGTTGTGTAGCATGTCCTCCACTGGTGCACCAGACTATCAAGAGATGTTTGTTTAAGTTGTGTAGCATGTTCTCCACTGGTGCACCAGACTATCAAGAGATGTTTGTTTAAGTTGTGTAGCATGTCCTCCACTGGTGCACCAGACTATCAAGAGATGTTTGTTTAAGTTGTGTAGCATGTCCTCCACTGGTGCACCAGACTATCAAGAGATGTTTGTTTAAGTTGTGTAGCATGTCCTCCACTGGTGCACCAGACTATCAAGAGATGTTTGTTTAAGTTGTGTAGCATGTTCTCCACTGGTGCACCAGACTATCAAGAGATGTTAGTTTAAGTTGTGTAGCATGTCCTCCACTGGTGCACCAGACTATCAAGAGATGTTAGTTTAAGTTGTGTAGCAGGTCCTCCACTGGTGCACCAGACTATCAAGAGATGTTTGTTTAAGTTGTGTAGCGTGTCCTCCACTGGTGCACCAGACTATCAAGAGATGTTTGTTTAAGTTGTGTAGCATGTTCTCCACTGGTGCACCAGACTATCAAGAGATGTTTGTTTAAGTTCTGTAGCGTGTTCTCCACTGGTGCACCAGACTATCAAGAGATGTTTGTTTAAGTTGTGTAGCGTGTTCTCCACTGGTGCACCAGACTATCAAGAGATGTTTGTTTAAGTTCTGTAGCGTGTTCTCCACTGGTGCACCAGACTATCAAGAGATGTTTGTTTAAGTTGTGTAGCGTGTTCTCCACTGGTGCACCAGACTATCAAGAGATGTTTGTTTAAGTTGTGTAGCGTGTTCTCCACTGATGCACCAGACTATCAAGAGATGTTTGTTTAAGTTGTGTAGCGTGTTCTCCACTGGTGCACCAGACTATCAAGAGATGTTTGTTTAAGTTGTGTAGCGTGTCCTCCACTGGTGCACCAGACTATCAAGAGATGTTTGTTTAAGTTGTGTAGCGTGTTCTCCACTGGTGCACCAGACTATCAAGAGATGTTTGTTTAAGTTGTGTAGCGTGTTCTCCACTGGTGCACCAGACTATCAAGAGATGTTTGTTTAAGTTGTGTAGCGTGTTCTCCACTGGTGCACCAGACTATCAAGAGATGTTTGTTTAAGTTGTGTAGCGTGTCCTCCACTGGTGCACCAGACTATCAAGAGATGTTTGTTTAAGTTGTGTAGCGTGTTCTCCACTGGTGCACCAGACTATCAAGAGATGTTTGTTTAAGTTGTGTAGCGTGTTCTCCACTGGTGCACCAGACTATCAAGAGATGTTTGTTTAAGTTGTGTAGCAGGTCCTCCACTGGTGCACCAGACTATCAAGAGATGTTAGTTTAAGTTGTGTAGCATGTCCTCCACTGGTGCACCAGACTATAAAGAGATGTTAGTTTAAGTTGTGTAGCAGGTCCTCCACTGGTGCACCAGACTATCAAGAGATGTTTGTTTAAGTTGTGTAGCGTGTCCTCCACTGGTGCACCAGACTATCAAGAGATGTTTGTTTAAGTTGTGTAGCATGTTCTCCACTGGTGCACCAGACTATCAAGAGATGTTTGTTTAAGTTCTGTAGCGTGTTCTCCACTGGTGCACCAGACTATCAAGAGATGTTTGTTTAAGTTGTGTAGCGTGTTCTCCACTGGTGCACCAGACTATCAAGAGATGTTTGTTTAAGTTGTGTAGCGTGTCCTCCACTGGTGCACCAGACTATCAAGAGATGTTTGTTTAAGTTGTGTAGCGTGTCCTCCACTGGTGCACCAGACTATCAAGAGATGTTTGTTTAAGTTGTGTAGCATGTCCTCCACTGGTGCACCAGACTATCAAGAGATGTTTGTTTAAGTTGTGTAGCATGTCCTCCACTGGTGCACCAGACTATCAAGAGATGTTTGTTTAAGTTGTGTAGCATGTTCTCCACTGGTGCACCAGACTATCAAGAGATGTTTGTTTAAGTTGTGTAGCGTGTCCTCCACTGGTGCACCAGACTATCAAGAGATGTTAGTTTAAGTTGTGTAGCGTGTTCTCCACTGGTGCACCAGACTATCAAGAGATGTTTGTTTAAGTTGTGTAGCGTGTCCTCCACTGGTGCACCAGACTATCAAGAGATGTTTGTTTAAGTTGTGTAGCATGTTCTCCACTGGTGCACCAGACTATCAAGAGATGTTTGTTTAAGTTGTGTAGCATGTTCTCCACTGGTGCACCAGACTATCAAGAGATGTTTGTTTAAGTTGTGTAGCATGTTCTCCACTGGTGCACCAGACTATCAAGAGATGTTAGTTTAAGTTGTGTAGCATGTCCTCCACTGGTGCACCAGACTATCAAGAGATGTTAGTTTAAGTTGTGTAGCATGTCCTCCACTGGTGCACCAGACTATCAAGAGATGTTTGTTTAAGTTGTGTAGCATGTTCTCCACTGGTGCACCAGACTATCAAGAGATGTTTGTTTAAGTTGTGTAGCATGTCCTCCACTGGTGCACCAGACTATCAAGAGATGTTTGTTTAAGTTGTGTAGCATGTCCTCCACTGGTGCACCAGACTATCAAGAGATGTTTGTTTAAGTTGTGTAGCATGTCCTCCACTGGTGCACCAGACTATCAAGAGATGTTTGTTTAAGTTGTGTAGCATGTTCTCCACTGGTGCACCAGACTATCAAGAGATGTTAGTTTAAGTTGTGTAGCATGTCCTCCACTGGTGCACCAGACTATCAAGAGATGTTAGTTTAAGTTGTGTAGCAGGTCCTCCACTGGTGCACCAGACTATCAAGAGATGTTTGTTTAAGTTGTGTAGCCTGTTCTCCACTGGTGCACCAGACTATCAAGAGATGTTAGTTTAAGTTGTGTAGCGTGTCCTCCACTGGTGCACCAGACTATCAAGAGATGTTTGTTTAAGTTGTGTAGCATGTCCTCCACTGGTGCACCAGACTATCAAGAGATGTTTGTTTAAGTTGTGTAGCATGTCCTCCACTGGTGCACCAGACTATCAAGAGATGTTTGTTTAAGTTGTGTAGCATGTCCTCCACTGGTGCACCAGACTATCAAGAGATGTTAGTTTAAGTTGTGTAGCAGGTCCTCCACTGCTGCACCAGACTATCAAGAGATGTTTGTTTAAGTTGTGTAGCGTGTTCTCCACTGGTGCACCAGACTATCAAGAGATGTTAGTTTAAGTTGTGTAGCGTGTTCTCCACTGGTGCACCAGACTATCAAGAGATGTTAGTTTAAGTTGTGTAGCATGTCCTCCACTGGTGCACCAGACTATCAAGAGATGTTAGTTTAAGTTGTGTAGCATGTCCTCCACTGGTGCACCAGACTATCAAGAGATGTTAGTTTAAGTTGTGTAGCGTGTTCTCCACTGGTGCACCAGACTATCAAGAGATGTTAGTTTAAGTTGTGTAGCATGTCCTCCACTGGTGCACCAGACTATCAAGAGATGTTAGTTTAAGTTGTGTAGCATGTCCTCCACTGGTGCACCAGACTATCAAGAGATGTTAGTTTAAGTTGTGTAGCGTGTTCTCCACTGGTGCACCAGACTATCAAGAGATGTTAGTTTAAGTTGTGTAGCATGTCCTCCACTGGTGCACCAGACTATCAAGAGATGTTAGTTTAAGTTGTGTAGCATGTCCTCCACTGGTGCACCAGACTATCAAGAGATGTTAGTTTAAGTTGTGTAGCGTGTTCTCCACTGGTGCACCAGACTATCAAGAGATGTTAGTTTAAGTTGTGTAGCATGTCCTCCACTGGTGCACCAGACTATCAAGAGATGTTTGTTTAAGTTGTGTAGCGTGTTCTCCACTGGTGCACCAGACTATCAAGAGATGTCTGTTTAAGTTGTGTAGCATGTTCTCCACTGGTGCACCAGACTATCAAGAGATGTTAGTTTAAGTTGTGTAGCATGTCCTCCACTAGTGCACCAGACTATCAAGAGATGTTAGTTTAAGTTGTGTAGCGTGTCCTCCACTAGTGCACCAGACTATCAAGAGATGTTAGTTTAAGTTGTGTAGCGTGTCCTCCACTGGTGCACCAGACTATCAAGAGATGTTAGTTTAAGTTGTGTAGCATGTCCTCCACTGGTGCACCAGACTATCAAGAGATGTTTGTTTAAGTTGTGTAGCATGTTCTCCACTGGTGCACCAGACTATCAAGAGATGTTAGTTTAAGTTGTGTAGCATGTCCTCCACTGGTGCACCAGACTATCAAGAGATGTTTGTTTAAGTTGTGTAGCATGTTCTCCACTGGTGCACCAGACTATCAAGAGATGTTTGTTTAAGTTGTGTAGCATGTTCTCCACTGGTGCACCAGACTATCAAGAGATGTTAGTTTAAGTTGTGTAGCGTGTCCTCCACTGGTGCACCAGACTATCAAGAGATGTTAGTTTAAGTTGTGTAGCATGTTCTCCACTGGTGCACCAGACTATCAAGAGATGTTAGTTTAAGTTGTGTAGCGTGTCCTCCACTGGTGCACCAGACTATCAAGAGATGTTTGTTTAAGTTGTGTAGCATGTCCTCCACTGGTGCACCAGACTATCAAGAGATGTTTGTTTAAGTTGTGTAGCATGTTCTCCACTGGTGCACCAGACTATCAAGAGATGTTTGTTTAAGTTGTGTAGCATGTTCTCCACTGGTGCACCAGACTATCAAGAGATGTTTGTTTAAGTTGTGTAGCATGTTCTCCACTGGTGCACCAGACTATCAAGAGATGTTTGTTTAAGTTGTGTAGCATGTTCTCCACTGGTGCACCAGACTATCAAGAGATGTTAGTTTAAGTTGTGTAGCGTGTCCTCCACTGGTGCACCAGACTATCAAGAGATGTTAGTTTAAGTTGTGTAGCATGTTCTCCACTGGTGCACCAGACTATCAAGAGATGTTAGTTTAAGTTGTGTAGCGTGTCCTCCACTGGTGCACCAGACTATCAAGAGATGTTTGTTTAAGTTGTGTAGCGTGTCCTCCACTGGTGCACCAGACTATCAAGAGATGTTAGTTTAAGTTGTGTAGCATGTTCTCCACTGGTGCACCAGACTATCAAGAGATGTTATTTTAAGTTGTGTAGCATGTCCTCCACTGGTGCACCAGACTATCAAGAGATGTTAGTTTAAGTTGTGTAGAATGTTCTCCACTGGTGCACCAGACTATCAAGAGATGTTAGTTTAAGTTGTGTAGCATGTCCTCCACTGGTGCACCAGACTATCAAGAGATGTTAGTTTAAGTTGTGTAGCATGTCCTCCACTGGTGCACCAGACTATCAAGAGATGTTAGTTTAAGTTGTGTAGCATGTCCTCCACTGGTGCACCAGACTATCAAGAGATGTTAGTTTAAGTTGTGTAGCATGTCCTCCACTGGTGCACCAGACTATCAAGAGAAACTAAAAAGTCCGATACGTCAGTTCAACGTCATTCAAGTTCAAAATAACTTCAGTTGAAACAAGGAAACAGCGTCTGATGAACGTAGTTGACATGAAGGTCAGGAGAAGAATCTTTATTGTCTTCAGAACACTTGAACGAAACCAATCATTTCCCAAATCTTTCACTAGCATATTCAAAATAGTTCATTTATAACGAGTCAAATACAAAACAAAACACCTTCGTCATTTTCATGTGAAATTTGGCGTGAGTTTGTGTTGTGTGTTGTAAACAAGTGTTGACACAAGTGTTGTCTCGTGTCAACACTTGTGTTGTCATCCAGCTGCAGTTCTTTACTTGAACCCCTGGAATGATGGCAAGTGTTTCACGTTGTCATGGTAACAGTCTGATTGTGTCGTGTGCGGTGAGTTGTTCATCATGACGTCTACTCTGAGTCGTCTGCACAACAACAACAACAACAACAACAACAACAGTTGATATAAGTTCTCTCTTGACTCCACTGATGATGTGTTTCTGTCAGATTGAAGGCCTTGAACCTGATTCCATCCTCGTGTCGAGCACTTGTTAGTCCTTTAATGGATGATGTAATAAAGTAGAGAAACGATCATGTTATTATTATTATTGTTATTATTATTATGTTGATCATGTGACTTTAAGATCATTGATGTCAGCGACGGTACAGAGTGAACAGGTGTTCCTGTCACAGTTCTGCGTGTTGTCGTCACCTGTGACGTGTGGTTGTGTTGCTGGTGTCACTGAGTGTGTGATGATCTTCAACAGACGTGTGGTTGTGTTGCTGGTGTCACTGAGTGTGTGATGATCTTCAACAGACGTCTCCACTGGATTTCTACACGGATGCTTTCTACCAGAACCGACGTGAAGCCATCGATTCCCGTGTGGAGCTGTTGAAGGAAGCGACAGTGGAGACGCTGCAAAGCATGCTGGGAGATGTGTGGAGGTCCCAGGAGGGCCGAGTGTGTTCGTGTGTGAACTGGGATCTGTTCACTTCCCTTCATCAGGCCCAGGTGAGGGTCCGGTGTCGCACCTGTGTCTCCTCTACTGACCCGTGTCTCCTCTACTGACCCGTGTCTCCTCTACTGACCCGTGTCTCCTCTACTGACCCGTGTCTCCTCTACTGACCCGTGTCTCCTCTACTGACCCGTGTCTCCTCTACTGACCCGTGTCTCCTCTACTGACCCGTGTCTCCTCTACTGACGCGTGTCTCCTCTACTGACCCGTGTCTCCTCTACTGACGCGTGTCTCCTCTACTGACGCGTGTCTCCTCTACTGACGCGTGTCTCCTCTACTGACCCGTGTCTCCTCTACTGACCCGTGTCTCCTCTACTGACCCGTGTCTCCTCTACTGACGCGTGTCTCCTCTACTGACGCGTGTCTCCTCTACTGACCCGTGTCTCCTCTACTGACCCGTGTCTCCTCTACTGACGCGTGTCTCCTCTACTGACCTGTGTCTCCTCTACTGACCCGTGTCTCCTCTACTGACCCGTGTCTCCTCTACTGACCCGTGTCTCCTCTACTGACCCGTGTCTCCTCTACTGACGCGTGTCTCCTCTACTGACCCGTGTCTCCTCTACTGACCCGTGTCTCCTCTACTGACGCGTGTCTCCTCTACTGACCCGTGTCTCCTCTACTGACCCGTGTCTCCTCTACTGACCCGTGTCTCCTCTACTGACCCGTGTCTCCTCTACTGACCCGTGTCTCCTCTACTGACGCGTGTCTCCTCTACTGACCCGTGTCTCCTCTACTGACCCGTGTCTCCTCTACTGACGCGTGTCTCCTCTACTGACCCGTGTCTCCTCTACTGACCCGTGTCTCCTCTACTGACCCGTGTCTCCTCTACTGACGCGTGTCTCCTCTACTGACGCGTGTCTCCTCTACTGACGCGTGTCTCCTCTACTGACGCGTGTCTCCTCTACTGACCCGTGTCTCCTCTACTGACCCGTGTCTCCTCTACTGACCCGTGTCTCCTCTACTGACGCGTGTCTCCTCTACTGACGCGTGTCTCCTCTACTGACGCGTGTCTCCTCTACTGACGCGTGTCTCCTCTACTGACGCGTGTCTCCTCTACTGACGCGTGTCTCCTCTACTGACGCGTGTCTCCTCTACTGACGCGTGTCTCCTCTACTGACGCGTGTCTCCTCTACTGACCCGTGTCTCCTCTACTGACCCGTGTCTCCTCTACTGACCCGTGTCTCCTCTACTGACGCGTGTCTCCTCTACTGACCCGTGTCTCCTCTACTGACCCGTGTCTCCTCTACTGACGCGTGTCTCCTCTACTGACGCGTGTCTCCTCTACTGACGCGTGTCTCCTCTACTGACGCGTGTCTCCTCTACTGACGCGTGTCTCCTCTACTGACGCGTGTCTCCTCTACTGACGCGTGTCTCCTCTACTGACGCGTGTCTCCTCTACTGACGCGTGTCTCCTCTACTGACGCGTGTCTCCTCTACTGACGCGTGTCTCCTCTACTGACGCGTGTCTCCTCTACTGACGCGTGTCTCCTCTACTGACGCGTGTCTCCTCTACTGACCCGTGTCTCCTCTACTGACGCGTGTCTCCTCTACTGACCCGTGTCTCCTCTACTGACCCGTGTCTCCTCTACTGACGCGTGTCTCCTCTACTGACGCGTGTCTCCTCTACTGACGCGTGTCTCCTCTACTGACGCGTGTCTCCTCTACTGACGCGTGTCTCCTCTACTGACGCGTGTCTCCTCTACTGACGCGTGTCTCCTCTACTGACGCGTGTCTCCTCTACTGACGCGTGTCTCCTCTACTGACGCGTGTCTCCTCTACTGACGCGTGTCTCCTCTACTGACGCGTGTCTCCTCTACTGACGCGTGTCTCCTCTACTGACGCGTGTCTCCTCTACTGACGCGTGTCTCCTCTACTGACCCGTGTCTCCTCTACTGACGCGTGTCTCCTCTACTGACGCGTGTCTCCTCTACTGACGCGTGTCTCCTCTACTGACGCGTGTCTCCTCTACTGACGCGTGTCTCCTCTACTGACGCGTGTCTCCTCTACTGACGCGTGTCTCCTCTACTGACCCGTGTCTCCTCTACTGACGCGTGTCTCCTCTACTGACCCGTGTCTCCTCTACTGACCCGTGTCTCCTCTACTGACCCGTGTCTCCTCTACTGACGCGTGTCTCCTCTACTGACGCGTGTCTCCTCTACTGACGCGTGTCTCCTCTACTGACGCGTGTCTCCTCTACTGACCCGTGTCTCCTCTACTGACGCGTGTCTCCTCTACTGACGCGTGTCTCCTCTACTGACGCGTGTCTCCTCTACTGACGCGTGTCTCCTCTACTGACGCGTGTCTCCTCTACTGACCCGTGTCTCCTCTACTGACCCGTGTCTCCTCTACTGACCCGTGTCTCCTCTACTGACCCGTGTCTCCTCTACTGACGCGTGTCTCCTCTACTGACCCGTGTCTCCTCTACTGACCCGTGTCTCCTCTACTGACCCGTGTCTCCTCTACTGACGCGTGTCTCCTCTACTGACGCGTGTCTCCTCTACTGACCCGTGTCTCCTCTACTGACCCGTGTCTCCTCAGTCTCTGGTCTCCTGCTTCGGAGGAACCTTCTTAGGAGGCGTGATCGCTCGGATGGCTCGAGACTTCCGTCACTGCCGCGGTGGTCTGCCGGACCTGGTGGTGTGGAACACTGAGGACCACACCTTCAGAGTGAGACCACGTCGTTGTTTCGCCCTCTTTGGATCTCACACTGTTCTCTTCGCAGCTCGTGGAGGTCAAAGGTCCCAGTGATCGCCTCTCGCAGAAGCAGCAGATCTGGTTGGAGGAGCTGCAGAAGCTCGGGGCGAACGTGGAGGTGTGTCACGTGGTCGCTACTGGAGCCAGAGGAGCTCGACTGGAGACGTGACCACGACGCTTCGATCTTCAAACGTTCTTGTTGGAGTTGATGCTCCTCAAGTTCTCTGGTTCTTGTTGGAGTTGATGCTCCTCAAGCTTCTCTGGTTCTTGTTGGAGTTGATGCTCCTCAAGTTCTCTAGTTCTTGTTGGAGTTGATGCTCCTCAAGTTCTCTAGTTCTTGTTAGAGTTGATGCTCCTCAAGTTCTCTAGTTCTTGTTGGAGTTGATGCTCCTCAAGTTCTCTAGTTCTTGTTAGAGTTGATGCTCCTCAAGTTCTCTAGTTCTTGTTAGAGTTGATGCTCCTCAAGTTCTCTAGTTCTTGTTGGAGTTAATGCTCCTCAAGCTTCTGTTGTTCCTTAAATGATGAGGTCATGATTTGAACAGTATTATCTGTAACAACGACACTGTGTGAGTTTGAATCCAGAAGCTCTGCTGTTATTGAAGAAGGAACCCAATAACCCTTTATGCCACAACGGTGTCACCTTCATCATCTTCTGATCTTCATCATCTTCTGGTCCTTGTTTCAAGTGTTTGCACGTCACTGTACTTTGAACAATAATGTAAAATAAATAATAAGATATTAAGAACGTGTTGTTGATCAAGGATCGTGAGAAATATTCACGTTAAGAAAACAAAGTGGATTTAAAGTGATTTCAACGGTTCGACGGGGGAGTTTGCCGTGCGTGTGACGTCATGACGCAACAGCGGTTTAGCTGCAATAAACGCGCAGGCTTTGTGACGTCATGACGCAATAGAGGTTTAGCTGCAATAAACACTCAGGGCGTGTGACGTCACGACGCAGCACTCAGGGCGTCTGCGCCTCTAAGTAGGACAATAAAGTCTTCTCGGCACCAGTTCTGCTCGCTATGGATCGACGTCCGACCCTCGTCCTCAAGCTGTTCCTGTCCGTGTTCCTGCTGCACCTGTCGGCAGGTGAGCTGCTGGTCAGCGGTGACGAGTGTGTTTGAATCTGTTAGCTTGTTAGCATGTTAGCATGTTAGCAGGTTAGCATGTTAGCATGTTAGCATGTTAGCAGGCCTGCTTGTTGTGAACAACCTGTTCTCTCGCGCGTGAAACCATCCGTGAAGTTAAATAAGAAACATTTGAATTTATTGAGAGAAACTGGAGACTTGAGCGCGTGTGTTGAAGCTGTCATCGGAGGTTTAAGGTCGCTTCCGTTTTCTTGTCAAAGCGCCGCCATTGTTGTTGATCAGCGCCAACATCTGAGGATCTTCTCCATCTTCTGCTGATCCTCGGTCACAACAATGTTCTCCATCTTCTGCTGATCCTCAGTCACAACAATGTTCTCCATCTTCTGCTGATCCTCAGTCACAACAATGTTCTCCATCTTCTGCTGATCCTCAGTCACAACAATGTTCTCCATCTTCTGCTGATCCTCAGTCACAACAATGTTCTCCATCTTCTGATGATCCTCAGTCACAACAATGTTCTCCATCTTCTGCTGATCCTCAGTCACAACAATGTTCTCCATCTTCTGCTGATCCTCAGTCACAACAATGTTCTCCATCTTCTGCTGATCCTCGGTCACAACAATGTTCTCCATCTTCTGCTGATCCTCAGTCACAACAATGTTCTCCATCTTCTGCTGATCCTCGGTCACAACAATGCTCTCCATCTTCTGCTGATCCTCAGTCACAACAATGTTCTCCATCTTCTGCTGATACTCAGTCACAACAATGTTCTCCATCTTCTGCTGATCCTCATCAATGCTTGTATTGACCATAAGTTCATCACACACTTGAACATCATATAAATATTAACATGATGTCAAAGTCGTTTTGGAAAATATCACAATTTTGTGGTTCAAATGAAGAGCCTTTGAACGTCATAAAGAATATTCCTGTAAATAACTTGATTAAAATGCTCGTCCTTGAACGCAAACATGAAATAAAATAAATAATGTGTTTCACACGAGAACATATGTCAAGCTTCACATGATTGACTTGAACATATGAATAAATATCATCTGTTTCTCTTATAAGGTAATATATTTGTGAATTACATGTATTTCACTGAAATTCGCACGTTTTTATTCACAAAGTCCGTCCAATGAAAAGTGAAAAGTCTTTAAATATTTAATAATGTTGAGCAGAAGCTGAAGCTCAACGTTTCAGTGACTTGAACAAACTGAACCAACATGTTGATCATCGTTGTTTGATTATGGATTAGTTTGAACTCGATCAATATCAATGTTATCTTCATGACACTGTTGAGGAATCGAAGTTGATGTTTTGAGTGATTTGTGAAAAGATTTGCAGAAAGAAAGTCGTTCTTGAGTGAATTTCAGTGAATCTTGTTCACATTATGTCTGTTTGAACTTCATAATCTTTTATTCACGACAAAAGCGTTGTTGTCACTAATTACAAGTCATGTGTATAAAAATGATAATTAAACTTGAAGGATCACGAAGTTCTTCTGCAAACGACAGAAACAAATGATTCTTGAATCATTGACTCGCTGTGTTTTGTAAACAAAGTTGATTTGTGTTCAAAACACGTCGTGTTACGTGTGTTTGCAGTTAAGTTCAGCATTGACTGATCAAATCAATATTTCTCTTGAATAGATCACGACACTGAAGGTCGTCGGGTTGATTTTAATCTTATTAAAGTGTTTAACAAGGACCATGATGTTATGGTAGTAATACTAGAAGGTACCTTTCAGCTCTATAGGTAACTCTGGCTGCTCTGCTCCACAGGACACTACAGAAACCCGCTCAACAAGTACATCCGTCATTATGAAGGCCTGTCCTACGACACCGAGCTGCTCCACAGCAAACACCAGAGGGCCAGGAGAGCCGTCGCTCACGAGGACAAGTTCCTTTATCTGGACTTCCATGCCCACGGAAGGTGAGTGAACATGGATCGTGTTGTTGGATCAGATCAATGCTCTCCGTGTGACCCGAGCGACTGAGGAACTCATGGATGATGTTCAGTCTCTCAAGGTCGTTTCATGTTGGTTGAAGCTCAGAGCAGATGAAGGTTGATGACGACAAGACGTCGGTCATGAAGACGAGATAAATGTCAACAATAAAAGTAAAACTAGAACGTCTGATGAACAAATGATTTGAAGATGAATTGAGCCTCAAAGTCCAACTGGTGCGTCCGGGAAGATAAATGGACTCAAATATGACTTGATACTTCAGTTTAGATTGACCTTGAGTCTCTGCTCACTGGACGCACAGTAACATCTACGAATGTTGACGTGTTCATGTTGAAACACGTCTCAATCCTTCTGGACCTGAAGGAAGATGTTGGATTTAAAAGAACCCGAGAGACGGTCGTTCATCAGATGTCAGTTGAACTCGTCCAGAAACATGTTTAAAGTGATTTTAACCATTTGTGCAACTTTATCTGTGACGAGTTGTTTCGCAACAAAGTGCCTCGTAATGTTTACTGTAATGTTTTAAATTGAAAACAATTTCCCGAACGAGACCTTCTGACGAGAAACAACTGCTCACTGGTTCCACTGTAACTGTTGACGCAACACAGGAAATGTTTGACATCGTTTCCTGTTTCCTGACGACTGGTTCCTTCCTTCTGCTCTTGAGCTCCAGCGTCTGAAAATGGCTGCAACACGATCAAATGTTTCAAATGACATGATGTTTGTCCAGCTGTCAGGATGAGCTCCAGTCGTGTGTTCGTTCCAAGGTTTCTGATAAGAGTTAAAGAGTTACTCATTAAATGCTGGTTAATCTTCGGACCTTCATTTGAATAAAAGATAAAGATTTCATTCTTTAGATCCAACGACGATATTTGTCACCTGGACCAGTGACTCAGTCCAGCTGGTATTTGTCACCTGGACCAGTGACTCAGTCCAGCTGGTATTTGTCACCTGGACCAGCGACTCGGTCCAGCTGGTATTTGTCACCTGGACCAGTGACTCAGTCCAGCTGGTATTTGTCACCTGGACCAGTGACTCGGTCCAGCTGCTTCCTGGTCTCCACACTGACCATGTGACTCACTTGAGGGAAGAACGTGAAGAAACGTTGATTCTCTCGTTTCAGGAATTTTAATTTACGGATGAAAAGAGACGCGACTCTGTTCGCTCCGGACCTGAAGGTGGACGTGTCTGGTCTGGAGGTTCCGTTCGACACGTCCCACATCTACAGCGGGGAGCTCTATGGTGAGGATGAGATCCCTGATGCCTCGGGTCGACCTGTAACACGTGGACTCTCCAGGTGAAAAAGGAACGCTGACCCACGGCTCCGTCGTGGACGGCAAGTTCGAGGGCTTCATCCAGAGTTACCACGGCAACTACTACGTGGAGCCTGTGGAGAGATACCTGGAGGGAAAAGATGTTCCGTTCCACTCAGTCATCTACCATGAGGACGACATCCGTGAGTCTGACCGTCGTCTGTGTCCAACGTTGACATAAAATATGTCCAACGTTGACATAAAATATGTCCAACGTTGACCTAAAATATGTCCAACGTTGACATAAACTATGTCCAACGTTGACATAAAATATGTCCAACGTTGACATAAAATATGTCCAACGTTGACATAAAATATGTCCAACGTTGACCTAAAATATGTCCAACGTTGACCTAAAATATGTCCAACGTTGACAAAATATGTCCAACGTTGACCTAAAATATGTCCAACGTTGACCTAAAATATGTCCAACGTTGACCTAAAATATGTCCAACGTTGACCTAAAATATGTCCAATGTTGACCTAAAATATGTCCAACGTTGACCTAAAATATGTCCAACGTTGACCTAAAATATGTCCAACGTTGACATAAAATATGTCCAACGTTGACCTAAAATATGTCCAACGTTGACCTAAAATATGTCCAACGTTGACCTAAAATATGTCCCATGTTGACCTAAAATATGTCCAACGTTGACATAAAATATGTCCAACGTTGACATAAAATATGTCCAACGTTGACATAAAATATGTCCAACGTTGACCTAAAATATGTCCAACGTTGACCTAAAATATGTCCAACGTTGACAAAATATGTCCAACGTTGACCTAAAATATGTCCAACGTTGACCTAAAATATGTCCAACGTTGACCTAAAATATGTCCAACGTTGACCTAAAATATGTCCAATGTTGACCTAAAATATGTCCAACGTTGACCTAAAATATGTCCAACGTTGACCTAAAATATGTCCAACGTTGACATAAAATATGTCCAACGTTGACCTAAAATATGTCCAACGTTGACCTAAAATATGTCCAACGTTGACCTAAAATATGTCCCATGTTGACCTAAAATATGTCCAACGTTGACCTAAAATATGTCCAACGTTGACATAAAATATAAGTGTCGACGTGTTACACGGATATCAAATTATAAACTTTAAAAAAATGTTACATGTTCTTTTTTAACTTTGAACTTGAACTTTCCATCTGTCAGTGGAACTAGAACTTATAAATGAAGCTTGAATACTTTCTTCTTCTCAAGAGTCGACAGTGACTTGTACGTGTTCAAGTTCTGTTGCTATGATTGAGAATTTGAGTATAAAATAATAAATTGTTTCTCTGGTAACTACTGTTAGGGCTTTGCTGTGATGGGATTATGTTGGGCAGCAGACAGAACTACAGCTACAAGACTGGACATGTAGAAAGATTGTAGAAACGTGTTGATGTTTGTCGACATCACTGCAGGAACCTTGATTTATTGATGATGATGTGATAGTTTCACGACATCTGCTCGCGTTGAAGTGAAGCCTGAACACTAACGTGAGCGGTTGTGAGTGTGTTGACACCTGCACAGGTGAGGAGGACTTGAGGTTGTGACGCTGGTGATGATGTCACCTGGTCTGATGAGGAGCTAACATGGTCCATGTCCTCCTCAGAATACCCACACAAGTACGGCTCCGAGGGAGGCTGTGCCGACAGCACCGTGTTCGAGAGGATGAAGAAGTTCCAGTCGTCTGCAGTGGAAGAACCAGCCAAGGTGAGCCAACGTCCTTGAAGCCAGTTTAGATGATTGACTTGAACATTATCATCATCTCATGATCTTCATGAACTGGTCTATTCTTCAGTGTCTGCAGGTCATTGTGCATTTTTATGATTTATTTATTGAACCATCAATGTTTTCTTGAACCTACTTTTACTCTGGTTTGCTGCAGGACCTTCACTACGAGGAGGACCCGGAGCAGCCGGTCGTCCTGAGGAAGAGGAGGATGGCCCAGCCCGACAAGAACACCTGCCAGCTCTTCATCCAGACGGACCACCTCTTCTACAAGCACTACAAGACCAGAGAGGCAGTCATCGCTCAGGTATGAGAATCCACGCTCTGGTCCTGCTGTGATCTCCACGTTTGTCCTGCTGTGATCTCCACGTTTGTCCTGCTGTGATCTCCACGTTTGTCCTGCTGTGATCTCCACGTTTGTCCTGCTGTGATCTCCACGTTTGTCCTGCTGTGATCTCCACGTTTGTCCTGCTGTGATCTCCACGTTTGTCCTGCTGTGATCTCCACGTTTGTCCTGCTGTGATCTCCAGATCTCCAGTCACGTCAAGGCCATCGACGCCATCTACCAGGGCACGGACTTCATGGGGATCCGCAACATCAGCTTCATGGTGAAGAGGATCAGGGTGAGTCTGCTCTTCTCTGGTCAATGGAAACATCTCCTACACCTTCTCCTCGACGCTCAGATCAACACCACCAGCGACGAGCGCGACCGGTCCAACCCGTTCCGCTTCGCCAACATCGGAGTGGAGAAGTTCCTGGAGCTGAACTCTGAGCAGAACCACGACGACTACTGCCTGGCTTATGTTTTCACCGACCGGGACTTTGACGATGGCGTCCTGGGCCTGGCCTGGGTCGGAGCGCCGTCAGGTACTGGAGGTTCTTCTTCTGAATGTTCTCGTGGACCAGCAGAGAAGAACATGATCACGTGATTCTCTAGTTCACGGGTTTGAACGCGTCAAATGTAATAATCCACATGTTTTAAAAGCGACACAAACGACTCGAGGTCTTAACATTTCTTTGATGAAATATTCGTCTCATATTTGACTCAAATATACTTTGTTTTCACTGAAGCACATGCGTCATCTGACATGGCTTCCTTTCCAGTGTGTCCTCTGGTGTTTGAGGTCCTCTGCCTCTTCTCTCTCAGGGAGTTCAGGAGGAATCTGTGAGAAGAGCAAACTGTACTCTGACGGGAAGAAGAAGTCTCTGAACACCGGCATCATCACGGTGCAGAACTACGCCTCGCACGTGCCCCCCAAGGTCTCGCACATCACCTTCGCTCATGAAGTGGGACACAACTTCGGCTCCCCGGTGAGTGGTCCGGGTCCAGGAGGAGGACGGGGTCTTCAGGTTTGAAACATGTTTGTTCCGGCAGCACGACTCCGGCTCCGAGTGCACGCCTGGAGAGTCCAAGAGCCAGGACAAGAAGGAGAAGGGAAACTACATCATGTACGCTCGCGCCACCTCCGGAGACAAGCTCAACAACAACAAGTTCTCCATCTGCAGCGTCCGCAACATCAGCCAGGTCCTGGAGAAGAAGCGAGGAAACTGCTTCGTGGGTACGTGTCACTCCCTCACACGAGTCCTGATGTCCGTCGATGGTTCCTCCATCTATAGTTGATTGAACATCTCGCTCCTGCAGAGTCGGGTCAGCCCATCTGTGGCAACGGTCTGGTGGAACCGGGCGAGGAGTGCGACTGCGGCTACAGCGACCAGTGCCGCGACCAGTGCTGCTACGACGCCAACCAGCCCGACAACAAGAAGTGCAAACTCAAGCCCGGGAAAGGCTGCAGGTACATGTGGTGAGTCTCTGACTCTGAGCCCGTCTCACCCTCTCGCACCTTCAGCCCCAGCCAGGGTCCCTGCTGTACCCCCGAGTGCAGCTACAAGGGGCGCAACGAGAAGTGCCGCGACGAGTCGGAGTGCGCCCACCAGGGCATGTGCAACGGCAACAACCCTCAGTGCCCGTCCTCCGAGCCCAAGGCCAACTTCACCGCCTGCCACGGAGACACACAAGTCTGCCTCAACGGGGTGAGTGACGCGTCGTCATGGCAACACAAGCCGACCTCTGACCCCCCCCCCCCGCAGGGCTGCTCCGGGTCCATCTGTGAGAAGTACGGTCTGGAGGCCTGCACCTGTGCCAGCCTGGACGGCAAGGACGAGACGGAGCTGTGCCACGTGTGCTGCATGGAGAAGAGTTGAGTGAGGCTGGACGAGTCCTGGAGGTGAGACTGACCTTCTTCTTCTGCTCCAGTGAACCCCAACACCTGCAGCAGCACCGGCTCCGAGCGTCTGGCTCGCTTCTTCAACAAGAAGGTGACCACGCTGCCCGCCGGCTCGCCCTGCAACGACTTCAAGGGCTACTGCGACGTGTTCATGAAGTGTCGTCTGGTGGACGCCGACGGACCTCTGGCTCGGCTCAAGAAGGCCATCTTCAACCCCGAGCTCTACGAGAACATCGCCGAGTGGATCGTCGTACGTGTCCGTGTGTGTCCGTGTGTGTGTCCGTGTGTGTGTCCATGTGTGTGTGTCCGTGTGTGTCCGTGTGTGTCCGTGTGTGTCCGTGTGTGTGTGTGT
>NC_141825.1:29607398-29628900 GCF_982586985.1 Callionymus lyra | reverse complement strand
GTGAAGTAAGAGTTGAAGGTGTAGTGAGAGTTGAAGGTGTAGTAAGAGTTGAAGGTGTAGTGAGAGTTGAAGGTGTAGTGACAGTTGAAGGTGTAGTGACAGTTGAAGGTGTAGTAAGAGTTGAAGGTGTAGTGAGAGTTGAAGGTGTAGTGAGAGTTGAAGGTGTAGTGACAGTTGAAGGTGTAGTGACAGTTGAAGGTGTAGTAAGAGTTGAAGGTGTAGTGAGAGTTGAAGGTGTAGTGACAGTTGAAGGTGTAGTAAGAGTTGAAGGTGAAGTAAGAGTTGAAGGTGTAGTAAGAGTTGAAGGTGTAGTAAGAGTTGAAGGTGTAGTGAGAGTTGAAGGTGTAGTGACAGTTGAAGGTGTAGTAAGAGTTGAAGGTGTAGTAAGAGTTGAAGGTGTAGTGACAGTTGAAGGTGTAGTGACAGTTGAAGGTGTAGTAAGAGTTGAAGGTGTAGTAAGAGTTGAAGGTGAAGTAAGAGTTGAAGGTGTAGTAAGAGTTGAAGGTGTAGTAAGAGTTGAAGGTGTAGTAAGAGTTGAAGGTGAAGTAAGAGTTGACGGTGTAGTGAGAGTTGAAGGTGTAGTAAGAGTTGAAGGTGTAGTGACAGTTGAAGGTGTAGTAAGAGTTGAAGGTGTAGTGAGAGCTGAAGGTGTAGTGACAGTTGAAGGTGTAGTAAGAGTTGAAGGTGTAGTAAGAGTTGAAGGTGTAGTGAGAGTTGAAGGTGTAGTAAGAGTTGACGGTGTAGTGAGAGTTGAAGGTGTAGTAAGAGTTGAAGGTGTAGTGAGAGTTGAAGGTGTAGTAAGAGTTGACGGTGTAGTAAGAGTTGACGGTGTAGTAAGAGTTGAAGGTGTAGTTAGAGTTGAAGGTGTAGTAAGAGTTGAAGGTGTAGTGAGAGTTGAAGGTGTAGTAAGAGTTGACGGTGTAGTAAGAGTTGACGGTGTAGTAAGAGTTGAAGGTGTAGTTAGAGTTGAAGGTGTAGTTAGAGTTGAAGGTGTAGTGAGAGTAGAAGGTGTAGTAAGAGTTGACGGTGTAGTAAGAGTTGACGGTGTAGTAAGAGTTGAAGGTGTAGTAAGAGTTGAAGGTGTAGTAAGAGTTGAAGGTGTAGTTAGAGTTGAAGGTGTAGTAAGAGTTGAAGGTGTAGTAAGAGTTAAAGGTGTAGTAAGAGTTGAAGGTGTAGTTAGAGTTGAAGGTGTAGTAAGAGTTGAAGGTGTAGTAAGAGTTGAAGGTGTAGTGAGAGTTGAAGGTGTAGTAAGAGTTGAAGGTGTAGTAAGAGTTGAAGGTGTAGTAAGAGTTGAAGGTGTAGTGAGAGTAGAAGGTGTAGTTAGAGTAGAAGGTGTAGTAAGAGTTGAAGGTGTAGTGAGAGTTGAAGGTGTAGTAAGAGTAGAAGGTGTAGTGAGAGTTGAAGGTGTAGTAAGAGTTGAAGGTGTAGTGAGAGTAGAAGGTGTAGTTAGAGTAGAAGGTGTAGTAAGAGTTGAAGGTGTAGTAAGAGTTGAAGGTGTAGTGAGAGTTGAAGGTGTAGTAAGAGTTGAAGGTGTAGTTAGAGTTGAAGGTGTAGTGAGAGTAGAAGGTGTAGTGAGAGTTGAAGGTGTAGTAAGAGTTGAAGGTGTAGTTAGAGTTGAAGGTGTAGTAAGAGTTGAAGGTGTAGTGAGAGTTGAAGGTGTAGTTAGAGTTGAAGGTGTAGTGAGAGTAGAAGGTGTAGTTAGAGTTGAAGGTGTAGTAAGAGTTGAAGGTGTAGTGAGAGTAGAAGGTGTAGTGAGAGTTGAAGGTGTAGTAAGAGTTGAAGGTGT
The DNA here is from genome assembly GCF_982586985.1 of Callionymus lyra. Classification (NCBI taxonomy): domain Eukaryota; kingdom Metazoa; phylum Chordata; class Actinopteri; order Syngnathiformes; family Callionymidae; genus Callionymus; species Callionymus lyra. The sequence goes on along the minus strand of NC_141825.1, from coordinate 29,627,114 downwards.
AGTTAGAGTTGAAGGTGTAGTGAGAGTAGAAGGTGTAGTGAGAGTTGAAGGTGTAGTAAGAGTTGAAGGTGTAGTTAGAGTTGAAGGTGTAGTAAGAGTTGAAGGTGTAGTGAGAGTTGAAGGTGTAGTGAGAGTTGAAGGTGTAGTAAGAGTTGAAGGTGTAGTGAGAGTTGAAGGTGTAGTAAGAGTTGAAGGTGTAGTGAGAGTAGAAGGTGTAGTAAGAGTTGAAGGTGTAGTAAGAGTTGAAGGTGTAGTAAGAGTTGAAGGTGTAGTGAGAGTAGAAGGTGTAGTAAGAGTTGAAGGTGTAGTAAGAGTTGAAGGTGTAGTAAGAGTTGAAGGTGTAGTAAGAGTTGAAGGTGTAGTAAGAGTTGAAGGTGTAGTAAGAGTTGAAGGTGTAGTGAGAGTAGAAGGTGTAGTGAGAGTTGAAGGTGTAGTAAGAGTTGAAGGTGTAGTAAGAGTTGAAGGTGTAGTAAGAGTTGAAGGTGTAGTAAGAGTTGAAGGTGTAGTAAGAGTTGAAGGTGTAGTGAGAGTAGAAGGTGTAGTAAGAGTTGAAGGTGTAGTGAGAGTATAAGGTGTAGTAAGAGTTGAAGGTGTAGTAAGAGTTGAAGGTGTAGTAAGAGTTGAAGGTGTAGTAAGAGTTGAAGGTGTAGTAAGAGTTGAAGGTGTAGTGAGAGTAGAAGGTGTAGTAAGAGTTGAAGGTGTAGTGAGAGTAGAAGGTGTAGTAAGAGTTGAAGGTGTAGTAAGAGTTGAAGGTGTAGTAAGAGTTGAAGGTGTAGTGAGAGTTGAAGGTGTAGTAAGAGTTGAAGGTGTAGTGAGAGTTGAAGGTGTAGTAAGAGTTGAAGGTGTAGTAAGAGTTGAAGGTGTAGTAAGAGTTGAAGGTGTAGTGAGAGTTGAAGGTGTAGTAAGAGTTGAAGGTGTAGTAAGAGTTGAAGGTGTAGTAAGAGTTGAAGGTGTAGTGAGAGTAGAAGGTGGTGCACTGAAGGTTGAGGCAGAACAGGTTGTGTGACTTCAAGTGTCAACACTGATGTTGTGTCATCAGCAGATAAACAGTGAAGTTTCTCACGAACAATCGTCTCCAGACTCATGAACTCACGTCTGAAGTTAAACATCATGTTCCAAAGTAGAAACAAATGTCAATGAAAATAATGTATACATTAAAAAAAAACTGAAGTCACGACGACGGTGCTAATGATGACAATCGAAACATTCATTCGATCACAATAGATTTTTATCAAAATCGTGGAATGATTGTGAAGAGTTTGTGTCTCGAGGAACGAGGAACAAGGAACGAAGAACGATGATTCGATGTTTTGATGAAGTCGAGGCTAACGAGGTCAACAGCATGAGATAAGATGATCCTTCAGTACCTCCATGACCTTCACGTGTCGTTCTCTCTCGTCCAGCGAGGACGACTTGTTCTCCTGCAGATGCTGCAGCTTCTGCTCCAGGACTAGAACCTTCTGCTGGACCTCCTGGTTCTCCCTGCGACACCGACGCAGATCCTCCTCCAGCGGCAGCAGCTGAGACACGAGGACACGAGGATGAGACTCAGATGTTGAACACCAAGACTTGAACTTGATGAAGAACATTGACATGTCAGTGTGAGAAGATGTTTGTGTTGATATTTTTATATCGTCTGATTATTTAAAAAAACCATTCATTTGGTGACGTGATGTAAGATCTTGAATAAAAACATGTGATACGTCGATAATTCGTTCTTTCATCATCATCTACTGCTTTTCTACCTTATCAGGGGAATCTATCCCAGCTAGTCAGGGTGAGAGGCAGGGAACCCTCTAAAGTGGCTCCTGATAATAAACTCACTATAAAAGTAACTCATGCATGAAAACCCTGGAGTCGTTCAGTTCCTCGTGTTACTCCAGGATTGAAGGAAGCTCTGGAGATAATAGACCTGATCCTGGACCACACCTCTTCCTGGAGTTTCTTGGCTGTCAGCCTGGACTTCTCCAGCTCTGCTCCCTTCTCCTGGATCTGCCTCCTCAGCTCCGCCGCCTCCCTCTGGCTCCTCTCTCTGGCCTCGTCCACCTGCCGCTGCAGGACGTCCGTGGAAGCCTCGCAGTCCTTCAGGATGCTGTTCATCTGAAGCAGAGGAGATCAGAACCGTGGTGACCTCCAGACCGACGCTCCTCACCTTCCTCTGGAGCTTCTCCACCGTCTGGTCCTGCAGCCTCCTCTCGTCCTCCACCTGTGTCTTGGTCTTCCACAGCTCCTCCACCGTCTGCCTCTCCTCCCTCAGCTTCTCCTTCAGCTCCTTCTGCTCCTGGTTGACTTTCCCCAACTTGCTCTGTTGACCAACGTAACGTCTCAAACAACATCTTCTCAGTGGAGATGTTCGGGTCTACCTGCACTTCCTCCAGGCGAGTGAGCAGAGACTGGTTGGACGAACTAATTTCCTCTTCGCTCCTGCGAACTTCCTGCAACGTTTCCTCCACGTGTTGCTTCTCCCTCTGAAGACACAAGACTCATGAACATCTGAAGACACAAGACTCATGAACCTCTGAAGACACAAGACTCATGAACATCTGAAGACACAAGACTCATGAACCTCTGAAGACACAAGACTCATGAACATCTGAAGACACAAGACTCATGAACCTCTGAAGACACAAGACTCATGAACATCTGAAGACACAAGACTCATGAACATCTGAAGACACAAGACTCATGAACATCTGAAGACACAAGACTCATGAACATCTGAAGACACAAGACTCATGAACATATGAAGACACAAGACTCATGAACATCTGAAGACACAAGACTCATGAACATCTGAAGACACAAGACTCATGAACATATGAAGACACAAGACTCATGAACATCTGAAGACACAAGACTCATGAACATCTGAAGACACAAGACTCATGAACATCTGAAGACACAAGACTCATGAACATCTGAAGACACAAGACTCATGAACATCTGAAGACACAAGACTCATGAACATCTGAAGACACAAGACTCATGAACATCTGAAGACACAAGACTCATGAACCTCTGAAGACACAAGACTCATGAACATCTGAAGACACAAGACTCATGAACATCTGAAGACACAAGACTCATGAACATCTGAAGACACAAGACTCATGAACATCTGAAGACACAAGACTCATGAACCTCTGAAGACACAAGACTCATGAACATCTGAAGACACAAGACTCATGAACATCTGAAGACACAAGACTCATGAACATCTGAAGACACAAGACTCATGAACATCTGAAGACACAAGACTCATGAACATCTGAACACATGTAGTGTCTCACACATGTAGTGTCTCACACATGTAGTGTCTCACACATGTGGTGTCTCACACATGTAGAGTCTCACACATGTGGTGTCTCACACATGTGGTGTCTCACACATGTGGTGTCTCACACATGTGGTGTCTCACACATGTGGTGTCTCACACATGTAGTGTCTCACACATGTGGTGTCTCACACATGTGGTGTCTCACACATGTGGTGTCTCACACATGTAGTGTCTCACACATGTAGTGTCTCACACATGTGGTGTCTCACACATGTGGTGTCTCACACATGTGGTGTCTCACACATGTAGTGTCTCACACATGTGGTGTCTCACACATGTGGTGTCTCACACATGTAGTGTCTCACACATGTAGTGTCTCACACATGTGGTGTCTCACACATGTAGTGTCTCACACATGTGGTGTCTCACACATGTAGTGTCTCACACATGTAGTGTCTCACACATGTAGTGTCTCACACATGTGGTGTCTCACACATGTGGTGTCTCACACATGTGGTGTCTCACACATGTGGTGTCTCACACATGTAGAGTCTCACACATGTGGTGTCTCACACATGTGGTGTCTCACACATGTGGTGTCTCACACATGTAGTGTCTCACACATGTAGTGTCTCACACATGTGGTGTCTCACACATGTGGTGTCTCACACATGAGGTGTCTCACACATGTAGTGTCTCACACATGTGGTGTCTCACACATGTGGTGTCTCACACATGTGGTGTCTCACACATGTGGTGTCTCACACATGTAGTGTCTCACACATGTGGTGTCTCACACATGTAGTGTCTCACACATGTGGTGTCTCACACATGTGGTGTCTCACACATGTAGTGTCTCACACATGTGGTGTCTCACACATGTGGTGTCTCACACATGTAGTGTCTCACACATGAGGTGTCTCACACATGTGGTGTCTCACACATGAGGTGTCTCACACATGTAGTGTCTCACACATGTGGTGTCTCACACATGTGGTGTCTCACACATGTGGTGTCTCACACATGTAGTGTCTCACACATGTAGTGTCTCACACATGTAGTGTCTCACACATGTGGTGTCTCACACATGTAGTGTCTCACACATGTGGTGTCTCACACATGTGGTGTCTCACACATGTAGTGTCTCACACATGTGGTGTCTCACACATGTAGTGTCTCACACATGTGGTGTCTCACACATGTGGTGTCTCACACATGTAGTGTCTCACACATGTGGTGTCTCACACATGTGGTGTCTCACACATGTGGTGTCTCACACATGTGGTGTCTCACACATGTAGTGTCTCACACATGTAGTGTCTCACACATGTGGTGTCTCACACATGTAGTGTCTCACACATGTGGTGTCTCACACAGGTGGTGTCTCACACATGTAGTGTCTCACACATGTGGTGTCTCACACATGTGGTGTCTCACACATGTAGTGTCTCACACATGAGGTGTCTCACACATGTGGTGTCTCACACATGTGGTGTCTCACACATGAGGTGTCTCACACATGTAGTGTCTCACACATGTGGTGTCTCACACATGTGGTGTCTCACACATGTAGTGTCTCACACATGTGGTGTCTCACACATGTGGTGTCTCACACATGTGGTGTCTCACACATGTAGTGTCTCACACATGTAGTGTCTCACACATGTAGTGTCTCACACATGTGGTGTCTCACACATGTAGTGTCTCACACATGTGGTGTCTCACACATGTGGTGTCTCACACATGTAGTGTCTCACACATGTGGTGTCTCACACATGTGGTGTCTCACACATGTAGTGTCTCACACATGAGGTGTCTCACACATGTAGTGTCTCACACATGTGGTGTCTCACACATGTGGTGTCTCACACATGTAGTGTCTCACACATGTGGTGTCTCACACACGTAGTGTCTCACACATGTAGTGTCTCACACATGTAGTGTCTCACACATGTAGTGTCTCACACATGTGGTGTCTCACACATGTAGTGTCTCACACATGTGGTGTCTCACACATGTAGTGTCTCACACATGTGGTGTCTCACACATGTGGTGTCTCACACATGTGGTGTCTCACACATGTAGTGTCTCACACATGTGGTGTCTCACACATGTGGTGTCTCACACATGTGGTGTCTCACACATGTAGTGTCTCACACATGTGGTGTCTCACACATGTGGTGTCTCACACACGTAGTGTCTCACACACGTAGAGTCTCACACACGTAGAGTCTCACACACGTAGAGTCTCACACATGTAGTGTCTCACACATGTAGTGTCTCACACATGTGGTGTCTCACACACGTAGTGTCTCACACATGTGGTGTCTCACACATGTGGTGTCTCACACATGTAGTGTCTCACACATGTGGTGTCTCACACACGTAGTGTCTCACACATGTAGAGTCTCACACACGTAGAGTCTCACACACGTAGAGTCTCACACACGTAGAGTCTCACACATGTAGTGTCTCACACATGTAGTGTCTCACACACGTAGAGTCTCACACACGTAGAGTCTCACACATGTAGAGTCTCACACACGTAGAGTCTCACACACGTAGAGTCTCACACATGTAGTGTCTCACACATGTAGAGTCTCACACACGTAGAGTCTCACACACGTAGAGTCTCACACATGTGGTGTCTCACACATGTGGTGTCTCACACATGTAGTGTCTCACACATGTGGTGTCTCACACATGTAGAGTCTCACACACGTAGTGTCTCACACATGTAGTGTCTCACACATGTGGTGTCTCACACATGTGTTGTCTCTCACATGTGGTGTCTCACAAATGTAGTGTCTCACACATGTGGTGTCTCACACATGTAGTGTCTCACACATGTGGTGTCTCACACATGTGGTGTCTCACACATGTGGTGTCTCACACATGTGGTGTCTCACACATGTGGTGTCTCACACATGTAGTGTCTCACACATGTGGTGTCTCACACATGTGGTGTCTCACACACGTAGTGTCTCACACACGTAGAGTCTCACACACGTAGAGTCTCACACACGTAGAGTCTCACACATGTAGTGTCTCACACATGTAGTGTCTCACACATGTGGTGTCTCACACACGTAGTGTCTCACACATGTGGTGTCTCACACATGTGGTGTCTCACACATGTAGTGTCTCACACATGTGGTGTCTCACACAGGTAGTGTCTCACACATGTAGAGTCTCACACACGTAGAGTCTCACACACGTAGAGTCTCACACACGTAGAGTCTCACACATGTAGTGTCTCACACACGTAGTGTCTCACACACGTAGAGTCTCACACACGTAGAGTCTCACACACGTAGAGTCTCACACACGTAGAGTCTCACACATGTAGAGTCTCACACACGTAGAGTCTCACACACGTAGAGTCTCACACATGTAGTGTCTCACACACGTAGAGTCTCACACACGTAGAGTCTCACACACGTAGAGTCTCACACATGTGGTGTCTCACACATGTGGTGTCTCACACATGTGGTGTCTCACACATGTGGTGTCTCACACATGTAGTGTCTCACACATGTAGTGTCTCACACATGTGGTGTCTCACACATGTGGTGTCTCACACATGTGGTGTCTCACACATGTAGTGTCTCACACATGTAGTGTCTCACACATGTAGTGTCTCACACATGTGGTGTCTCACACATGTAGTGTCTCACACATGTGGTGTCTCACACATGTAGTGTCTCACACATGTAGTGTCTCACACATGTAGTGTCTCACACATGTAGTGTCTCACACATGTAGTGTCTCACACATGTGGTGTCTCACACATGTGGTGTCTCACACATGTGGTGTCTCACACATGTGGTGTCTCACACATGTGGTGTCTCACACATGTAGAGTCTCACACATGTGGTGTCTCACACATGTGGTGTCTCACACATGTGGTGTCTCACACATGTAGTGTCTCACACATGTAGTGTCTCACACATGTGGTGTCTCACACATGTGGTGTCTCACACATGAGGTGTCTCACACATGTAGTGTCTCACACATGTGGTGTCTCACACATGTGGTGTCTCACACATGTGGTGTCTCACACATGTGGTGTCTCACACATGTAGTGTCTCACACATGTGGTGTCTCACACATGTAGTGTCTCACACATGTGGTGTCTCACACATGTGGTGTCTCACACATGTAGTGTCTCACACATGTGGTGTCTCACACATGTGGTGTCTCACACATGAGGTGTCTCACACATGTGGTGTCTCACACATGAGGTGTCTCACACATGTAGTGTCTCACACATGTGGTGTCTCACACATGTGGTGTCTCACACATGTGGTGTCTCACACATGTGGTGTCTCACACATGTAGTGTCTCACACATGTAGTGTCTCACACATGTAGTGTCTCACACATGTGGTGTCTCACACATGTAGTGTCTCACACATGTGGTGTCTCACACATGTGGTGTCTCACACATGTGGTGTCTCACACATGTGGTGTCTCACACATGTGGTGTCTCACACATGTAGTGTCTCACACATGTAGTGTCTCACACATGTAGTGTCTCACACATGTGGTGTCTCACACATGTAGTGTCTCACACATGTGGTGTCTCACACAGGTGGTGTCTCACACATGTAGTGTCTCACACATGTGGTGTCTCACACATGTGGTGTCTCACACATGTAGTGTCTCACACATGAGGTGTCTCACACATGTGGTGTCTCACACATGTGGTGTCTCACACATGAGGTGTCTCACACATGTAGTGTCTCACACATGTGGTGTCTCACACATGTGGTGTCTCACACATGTGGTGTCTCACACATGTGGTGTCTCACACATGTGGTGTCTCACACATGTAGTGTCTCACACATGTAGTGTCTCACACATGTAGTGTCTCACACATGTGGTGTCTCACACATGTAGTGTCTCACACATGTGGTGTCTCACACATGTGGTGTCTCACACATGTAGTGTCTCACACATGTGGTGTCTCACACATGTGGTGTCTCACACATGTAGTGTCTCACACATGAGGTGTCTCACACATGTAGTGTCTCACACATGTGGTGTCTCACACATGTGGTGTCTCACACATGTAGTGTCTCACACATGTGGTGTCTCACACACGTAGTGTCTCACACATGTGTTTTCTCTCACACACGTAGAGTCTCACACACGTAGAGTCTCACACATGTAGTGTCTCACACATCTGTTGTCTCTCACACATGTGTTTTCTCTCACACACGTAGAGTCTCACACATGTAGTGTCTCACACATGTGGTGTCTCACACATGTAGTGTCTCACACATGTGGTGTCTCACACATGTAGTGTCTCACACATGTGGTGTCTCACACGTGTAGTGTCTCACACATGTAGTGTCTCACACATGTAGTGTCTCACACATGTAGTGTCTCACACATGTAGTGTCTCACACACTTGGTGTCTCACACATGTGGTGTCTCACACACGTAGAGTCTCACACATGTAGTGTCTCACACATGTAGTGTCTCACACATGTGGTGTCTCACACATGTAGTGTCTCACACATGTGGTGTCTCACACATGTGGTGTCTCACACATGTAGTGTCTCACACATGTGGTGTCTCACACATGTGGTGTCTCACACATGTAGTGTCTCACACATGTAGAGTCTCACACACGTAGAGTCTCACACACGTAGAGTCTCACACACGTAGTGTCTCACACATGTAGAGTCTCACACACGTAGTGTCTCACACACGTAGAGTCTCACACATGTAGTGTCTCGCACATGTGGTGTCTCACACACGTAGTGTCTCACACATGTAGAGTCTCACACATGTAGTGTCTCGCACATGAATATTCTAGAAAACATCTCTTGTGATCGATCGAGCTTTGACGGCAGAAGGTTGGTGAGATGATGGACGATCATGGACGTCTACCGAGCAACATTGCTGGTTAACTTCCTTTTAACAAGCAGAAACCTGGAGCAGAACCAGACCGGTCCTCACCTCCAGCTGCCTGGCTCTCTGCTCCAGTTGCCTCTCCGTGCACTTGGACTCCTGGATTCTCTGGTTCAGAAGGTCCACCTGGTTGTTGAGCTCCTGCACTCGTGCCTTCAGCTGGTCTCTCTCCTGGCTCAGCTCTTTCAGCTGCACTCTGACCCCTGCTCGCTCCTGCAGGACCTCCTGACTCTCCCGGTCCATCCGTGTGTTGCTCTGAGAAGGAGGTGATCAGACGCAGGAGAAGAAGAAGAAGACTTTCTTAAATACCTCCTTCAAGGTCCGGACGTCCTTGAAGACGTTCTGCAGCTCCAGCTCGTACTCGTCCTTGAGAGCAGACATGTACTTGTCGTGGGTCAGCAGTTCTTCTTTGAGCGCCCCCTTCAGGGCGTTCAGCTCCTGCTCCTGGTGCTGCAGCAGCTCCTCCTGCTCCTCCTTCATCTGCATCATCTCCTGGTACTCCGCACGTAACTGCGCCATGTCCTGTGAAGACACTTGTCAAGAGGAACCGGAGCAGACGTCAGTCACGGTCACTACCTTCAGCAGAACTTCCTTGTCCGTGGTGATGACCTCGCTTCTCTTGGCACGATCCAGCTCATCGTGCATCTCCGACAGTTGCTGCTGAAGATCCTTCATCTCGCTCTTGGACCTCTCTCGCTCCGTCTCCAGCCTCATCAGCCTGCAGCAGAAGAACAGGTCTGAACATCCTGGAGCTCTCGCATGAAGACCCTGAAGCTTGTTATGATGTTAGAAGTATAAGAGGAGAGTGAAGCCACGGTCAGTGAAGGTCAGCAGCAGCTGGAGTGACACGAAAGAACTGGTGAGACGACGTGAAGAAGACAAGAGTCAGAGAAGGACCAGAGAGATGTTGAAGATCAGAAGGACAACGTTAGGAAGAAGGACCTCAGATGGTTTGAAGAAGAGACATGTTGAGATGAAAACATGGAAACTTTACTACATGACACCAGTTGATAGTACATATTTATATTTATATATTTACATATATAGTTATACATTTACATATATATTTATATATTTAGTTATAATTTTACATATATATTTACATATACATTAACATATATAGTTACATATTTACATATATATATTTACAAATATATGTAATGTATGTATGTATGTATATATATAAATATATATATGTATGTATATGTAAATATATATGTAAAATTATAACTAAATATGTAAATATATAAATATATATGTAAATGTAAATATATAAATATACATGTAAGATCCTCACAAGAGAATAATCAGCAGAAAAAGCATCATATATGGATCTAAAGCTCACTCTTGTCTGGTTCTCTCCAGTCCTGCCTGGCTCTGGCTCAGCTGGTCTCCAAGGCTGCCGAGTGTGTGTTGACTCCTGCTCAGATCCTCCTGCAGGACCTTCTTCTCAGTCCGGGCCTTCTCGCAGGCCTTGGCCAGAGTCTTCTCGTTCTGCAGCTCAAGAGAACAGAGTCAGAGCTGGAGCCTCCAGGAGAAGGTTCAGCTGCACCTTCATCTCAGTTTCCAGCTTCTGCTTCAACTCCAGCACTTCCTTCTCCAGAGAGAGATGTTTCTCCTGCAGCTGTGCAGCTCCTGCTTCCAGCTTCTGTGAGGAAGACCAGACTTGACGCTGCAACATCCACACGTGTGTCCATCACTCACTTCATCTTCTTCCACCTCCTCTGCACTTTTCCACTTGAGCTTGTTGATCTTCTCGAGCAGTAGATCCACCTTCTTCTCGATGGTCAAGTCCTCTTCTTTTGACCTTCAATATCAGGTGTTAGAAAACCATGAAAATGAAGAGAACATCTACTCGCTCTTCATCTTCTGTGAGAACATGTCACAGTTCATCTCTTCAAGCTCTACATCCAGACCTTCTGAGTCCCATGACCTCAAGATCAGAAGCTGAGCCTTCAAACACGATACCTCTGCCAAGGAGATCATTCATGAGACTCAATGTTGTTCTTGAAGAACAAGAGTCACATGATCATCATCAGAGAACAAATATATTTTTCAAAATAAAAGACCTTCAGACAGTAATAATCAATAGAAGAGAAATGATGGAAACAATCGATCAAATCAAGTTTTAATGATTTAACCTTTGACCTGCGAGGTCTTAAACTCTTTTTTTCCTCATTTACATGATCGTGATCAACTTGATGTTTGAGGTTCACACGAGCAGAGAAGGACTGAAGGTGTCGATCATCTCCTCGTGGAACCTCCTCGACCATCACTCGTTTCTACTCACCCTTCTCTGAGGAACGACAAGAGCATCTGTTTGGCGGCGTCTTCTGGAGGATCTGCCGACATCTCCCGTCGTCCTCTCAGAAGATCTGGCGTGACCTGGTCACACACGAACATGACCTTTCCATCTGCAAACATGACATCATCGCCTACCTGAGCGACACCTGCGACAGGTGCGTCTCTGGTCTCCTGCAGCAGCTGGATGTCCTTCGCACGAAAGCTCCTCTGCTTCGCCACCGGCCGGTCGCTGGAAGGACTGACGCCCATCTTGTCCGAAGCTTGGTCGCCCAGCAGCCTCGCCCGGGCCGAACCCGGCGGGTAAATCCCGGCCGGGCTCCTGGTTCCGACTCCTTTCAGAGACGAACCTCTGCTGGACTCGGACGACTCGGACGACCTGCTGCTGTCCACGCTGCGAGATCTTCTGGAATCTTCGGGTTCGGTTCTGAGTCGCGGCGGAACCCGAGCCCGGCGCTGGCTGCTGTTGAAGCGATGGATCAACTTTCCTACGGACAGGAAAGTCTCCGAGTCCACGGAGTCGCAGCCGTTGACAGGAGTCCAGTCCGGCTCCTCTGAGGGGTCCCTCGCTGGAAGTGGGACGCGGGTTCTGGGGGTCGAGGGGCTGCAGGGGTCAGTGGACAGACAGAGGACACGGTTGAGGTCGTTGCTGTCAGGGTCGTACGGTCGCAGGAGCTCCGGGTGCTTCAGGTAGTTCAGCACAGGTGAGTCGTCCAGGTCCTCCCTGGACCTCCGGACCACGCCGGGCCTGAACCCGTCCTGGTGGGTGATCACAGACACGTCGCTGTGGCTGTCTTGACCCGGAGCATTCAGAACCACGAAGGGTTGACCTTTGATCCCTTGAACCCGGACACGGACCCCGAACAGGTCGTCCAGACTGGTTCTGGGGCTCGGTTGCGTCCGGACGTCATACGACCCGTTCAGCCCGTCAGACATGATCCTGGTGCTGCTAACAAAGAGTTAAATCATCAGAGAAGAACTGGAGCCTCGGGTTGGAAGAGATGTTGACACAACATGTCCGTAGGTCCAGAAACACTCTTCACTCTCACTCTCACTCTTTACTCTCACTCTCACTCTTCACTCTTTACTCTCACTCTTTACTCTCACTCTTTACTCTCACTCTTCTCTCTCACTCTTCTCTCTCACTCTTCACTCTCCTCTCTCACTCTTCTCTCTCACTCTTCACTCTCACTCTTCACTCTTTACTCTCACTCTTTACTCTCACTCTTCTCTCTCACTCTTCTCTCTCACTCTTCACTCTCACTCTTCACTCTTTACTCTCACTCTTCACTCTTTACTCTTTACTCTTCTCTCTCACTCTTCACTCTCACTCTTCACTCTCACTCTTCTCTCTTTACTCTCACTCTTCTCTCTCACTCTTCTCTCTTTACTCTCACTCTTCTCTCTCACTCTTCACTCTCACTCTTCTCTCTCCTCTCTCACTCTTCTCTCTCACTCTAACCCTTCTTTCTCACTCACACGCGTCACTCTTCTCTCTCACTCTTCACTCTCACTCTTCTCTCTCACTCTTCACTCTCACTCTTCTCTCTCACTCTTCTCTCCCAGAGTTGATAATCCTTGGAGCCACAAGAACATCAGTGTCAGTCGACTATTGTGTGACGACTGACACTGATGTCACTTCATGTTGTGACTCTGATGTCAACACAAGACACTGAGACATTATTTCTCCTCACAGTCGTTGACAGACAATGAAGCAGCAGAAGCGACTCAGAAGCGACTCAGAAGCGACTCAGAAGAGACTCAGAAGAGACTCAGAAGAGACTCAGAAGCGACTCAGAAGAGACTCAGAAGAGACTCAGAAGAGACTCATAAGAGACTCAGAAGAGACTCAGAAGCGACTCAGAAGAGACTCAGAAGAGACTCCGAAGAGACTCAGAAGAGACTCAGAAGAGACTCAGAAGAGACTCATAAGAGACTCAGAAGAGACTCCGAAGAGACTCAGAAGAGACTCATAAGAGACTCAGAAGAGACTCAGAAGAGACTCAGAAGAGACTCAGAAGAGACTCAGAAGAGACTCATAAGAGACTCAGAAGAGACTCAGAAGAGACTCAGAAGAGACTCAGAAGCGACTCAGAAGCGACTCAGAAGCGACTCAGAAGCGACTCAGAGACAAACGAGGAGAACATCAGATCCACTCTTGTCTTCAGCATCAGTTCCAAAGTAAAAATCTGATCCGTGTGGAGATGAACCTGATGATCACCTCCTTGGCAGAGGTATGACTTCAGTTCGAGGAACAAACACGTTTTCTCTGAAACTGTCATGATTTGAGTCGTGGATAAAAAGAGCGGCTCAGGGGCCAGATGTGGTCCTAACAGTGCATTCATGTGGCCTTCATGATGTTTCAGTAAAACTAGAAATGTTTCTGAAAAAACATTTTTTTTCTTCCTTTGGTCAATATTTACAACAAGTTTCAAAAGTGCTTCAACAAATGTTAAGTAAATAAATAATATATTTGTTAAGTTTCCCTCAATCTTGTGCTTTATTCTCTCCATCATCCCTCGTTCTTTTTTCTTCATCAACAACCGTCATAATATCAATGTTAATGTTCAAAATGTGCAAAAATGTAAATCAAAATCAGAAGATGGATGGATGGATGGATGGATGGATGGATGGATGGATGAATGGATGGATGGATGGATGGATGGATGGATGGATGGATGGATGAATACATGGATGGATGGATGGATGGATGGATGGATGGATGGATGGATGGATGGATGGATGGATGGATGGATGGATGAATGGATGGATGGATGGATGGATGGATGGATGGATGGATGGATGGATGGATGGATGAATACATGGATGGATGGATGGATGGATGGATGGATGGATAATGGCATTATTGTACGTTTAAAAAAAACATTTAACTTATCATTTTAAATATAATAATAATTCCTCACGTTTGGTGTCAATAAAGAAAACTTATCTTAACTTATCTCTCACAAAAACATCTTAATTCTTAACTTTTAAAACGACTTATTTTAAATCAACTATTTGTAACTTAAAGGTTTAACTTTGTTTTCATAAATATTTCTCTTCCACGTCATTGTTTCAACAAACAGTTTTATGAAATATTACAAACTAAATAGTAACAATAAAATACTTGTTGTCGTTTGAAAATAAACAAGTGTTGAAAGAACGAGTCACTCGTGAAACTAAAAGAAAACTTTGAAATAAAGATAAATGTTAGTTTCAGGAGCAACAGGATGTTTGCGCCGAGCTTTGAAAGAACGGAGACCCTGAACGCACCACACGCCCAACAACACGTCGTTTGTTTGATTCTTTTAAGTTAAGTTTAAGTTGTTCTGAACATAAGGAGAGACTTTGAAAGCTTACCTTGAGGTGCGTCAGTGAAGGTCAGATGGTCCTTCTGGTCCTTCTGGTCCCTGAAGGTCCAGATCATCTGCAGATCCTGCCCCTCACGAGAGGCGTTCACGGTCGGCCCGGAGAGTTTGTGATTGAAACCATATGAGGCGCGAGAGGGAAAAATATTTTTATTTTTTTTACTTCTTGAAGATCAAGTGATGTTTTTTTTTTCTAACATTTGTTTTAAGTTAAGACTCGTGAATAAAGTGAGTCTTTTTCCAACATTTGTTTTAATACTTAAGTGAGTCTTTTTCTCCACTCAAGGTCGCAGGTGTTTGAGCTCAGGTGTGGAACAACCTGATGAAAATATATTCTTGTGCTAACTGTTAGCATGTTGTTCTGTTAGCATATCTGTTAGCATCTCTGTTAGCATGTTCTTCTGTTAACATCTCTGTAAGCATGTTCTTCTGTTAGCATGTACTTCTGTTAGCATCTATGTTAGCATGTACTTCTGTTAGCATCTCTGTTAGCATGTTCTTCTGTTAGCATGTTTTTCTTTTAGCATCTCTGTTAGCATGGTCTTCTGTTAGCATCTCTGTTAGCAGTTATTCTGTTAGCATGTACTTCTGTTAGCATGTACTTCTGTTAGCATGTTCTTCTGTTAGCATGTTCTTCTGTTAGCATGTTCTTCTGTTAGCATCTCTGTTAGCATGTCCCTCTGTTAGCGTCTCTGTTATCATGCTCCTCTGTTAGCATGTTCTTCATTTAGCATCTCTGTTAGCATGTTATTCTGTTAGCATCTCTGTTAGCATGTTCCTCTGTTAGCGTCTCTGTTAGCATGTTCCTCTGTTAGCGTCTCTGTTAGCATGTTCTTCTGTTAGCATCTCTGTTAGCATGTTCCTCTGTTAGCGTCTCTGTTAGCATGTCCCTCTGTTAGAGTCTCTGTTATCATGCTCCTCTGTTAGCATGTTCTTCATTTAGCATCTCTGTTAGCATGTTATTCTGTTAGCATCTCTGTTAGCATGTTCCTCTGTTAGCGTCTCTGTTAGCATGTCCCTCTGTTAGCGTCTCTGTTATCATGCTCCTCTGTTAGCATGTTCTTCATTTAGCATCTCTGTTAGCATGTTATTCTGTTAGCATCTCTGTTAGCATGTTCCTCTGTTAGCGTCTCTGTTAGCATGTTCCTCTGTTAGCGTCTCTGTTAGCATGTTCTTCTGTTAGCATCTCTGTTAGCATGTTCCTCTGTTAGCGTCTCTGTTAGCATGTCCCTCTGTTAGCGTCTCTGTTATCATGCTCCTCTGTTAGCATGTTCTTCATTTAGCATCTCTGTTAGCATGTTATTCTGTTAGCATCTCTGTTAGCATGTTCCTCTGTTAGCGTCTCTGTTAGCTAGCAGCAGCTTCTTTCAGTTTCTATATCTATAGACTTTCTATATTGTATTTACTACACGACAATAATCTTCGTCCATCAAGTATTTTTTCAGTTTGGATGAACCAGATTTATTTTAAGTAAAAACATTTAAGTATTATTTCTTTACTTATATGAGCAAGTTTATAATAAACATGTATTGAAACACATACTATGAAGAGACACAGATTAAAACACAGTTTAAAGTAATAAGTCAAGAATTTATTGAACGAAAGAAGATTCAGAAGAAAAGATACACAACGTTTGTGAAGATCAAATATTTGAAGTTAAACAAATGAACTCGTATCATGTGACAAACATCAGGAAGTTAGTGCAAGAAAACATAAACATGAAATTCTCTTAGAATCAATGAAGGTCGACGTCATTAGAAGTTTCTTATCAATAAATGAAGATAAAAGTGTTAAAACAACATTATTGTTTCTACGTGAAACATGTCAACATTATATGTACAAACGTGTACAAACGTGTACAAACGTGTACAAACACTGAGGAACACGTCTCTAAACTAACAATACATTCACAGGGTCTGTATAAAACTGACATGAACATCAACACAAACACGTGTTTGTTCTGGAGCGACACACAACGCAGCCTCAGTTGAACACAATCAACGCTTTAACAACACAAGAGTTGTTTAGTTGTTAAGTTCCTCCGGAGCTTTTTTCATTCACAGAATGATCACACTCCTACACACACACACACTTAGACACACACATACACACACACTCTTAGACACACTCACTCCTACACACACACACTCTTAGACACACACACACTCCTACACACACACACACACTTAGACACACACACACACACACACTCTTAGACACACTCACTCCTACACACACACACTCTTAGACACACACACACTCCTACACACACACACACACACTTAGACACACACATACACACACACTCTTAGACACACTCACTCCTACACACACTCACTCCTACACACACACACTCTAAGACACACACACACACACTTAGACACACACACACACACACACTCTTAGACACACTCACTCCTACACACACACACTCTTAGACACACACACACTCCTACACACACACACACACACACTTAGACACACACATACACACTCTTAGACACACTCACTCCTACACACACACACTCTTAGACACACACACTCCTAGATACACACACTCCTAAACGCACACACACTCCTAGATACACACACTCCTAAACACACACACACTCCTAGATACACACACTCCTAAACACACACACACACACACTCCTAGACACACACACACACACTCTTAGATACACTCACTCCTACACACACACACTCTTAGACACACTCACTCCTACACACACACTCTTAGACACACACACACTCCTAAACACACACACACACTCCTAGACACACACACTACTACATACACACTCCTAAACACACACACACTACTACACGCACACTACTACACAAACACTCCTTCAAACACACATTCATACACAACACAGACAGCTACACACACTCCTACACAACACACATACTTCCACACAACACACACACTCCTACACAACACACATACTTCCACACAACACACACACACCTACACACACACACACACACACACACACACACACAGGTCAGTGTCGATGGTCAGAGGAGCTACACAGTAAAAACCAAGATGGCGTCTGAAGTCAATAAATACAGAAACATCTGCTTCGTCTTCACAGGTGAGTCGAGGCACAGGTTCAGTCCAGAGATGATGGATCGACATCTTCTGCGTGAACGTCATCATCTCTGGAGACGAAGAAAAGAAAGTCAAGATAAGATAAGATAAGAGTTTTAGTACTTGAAGGTGAAAAGAAGGGGGTCAGTACTTACAGTGGTCGCTAGAGGGCGCTCACAGGCGAGGCTCAGTCAGACCAGTATGAAAAGCAAGAGATTCTTTTTCTTCTTCTCTTCTCCGCAAACATGAAGCCTTTGGATTCAAGTTCCTTTCTGAAGAAAAACTACTGTCAGTGGATCCATCGATTACTATTGATTATTATGAATACTAATAGTATTTAATAGTATCTAATAGTATTTAATAGTATCTAATAGTATCTTATAGTATTTAATAGTATCTAATAGTATCTAATAGTATTTAATAGTATCTAATAGTATTTAATAGTATCTAATAGTATCTAATAGTATCTAATAGTATTTAATAGTATCTAATAGTATCTAATAGTATTTAATAGTATCTAATAGTATTTAATAGTATCTAATAGTATCTAATAGTATCTAATAGTATTTAATAGTATCTAATAGTATCTAATAGTATCTAATAGTATTTAATAGTATCTAATAGTATCTAATAGTATTTAATAGTATCTAATAGTATCTAATAGTATCTAATAGTATTTAATAGTATCTAATAGTATCTAATAGTATTTAATAGTATCTAATAGTATCTAATAGTATTTAATAGTATCTAATAGTATCTAATAGTATTTAATAGTATATAATAGTATTTAATAGTATTTAATAGTATTTAATAGTATCTAATAGTATCTAATATTATTTAATAGTATATAATAGTATTTAATAGTATTTAATAGTATCTAATAGTATTTAATAGTATTTAATAGTATTTAATAGTATCTAATAGTATCTAATAGTATTTAATAGTATTTAATAGTATTTAATAGTATTTAATAGTATCTAATAGTATCTAATAGTATTTAATAGTATATAATAGTATTTAATAGTATTTAATAGTATCTAATAGTATTTAATAGTATATAATAGTATTTAATAGTATTTATTGGATTTAATAGTATTTAACAGTATCTTAGAGAATAAAGAAGGTTCAGAGTAAAAGATAAACAACATCGACCTCAGGAGTAAACGTGACCTCTGACCTCTGACTTGCTGCTCCAGACTCAGGATCACAGAGACCGCCTGATGAAGGACCAGCAGTTTGGTCTGAGGCTTCTCAGTCTTCAGGTGGATCTGACACATGTGACCCAGTTCCTTGAAGGCCTCGTTGATGTCTCGGACCCGCAGGCGCTCGCGGGCGTTGTTGGCCATCCTTCGCTCGCGCTCGCGCTCGGCCTTCAGCTCCGGAGTCAAGTCCTCGTCCTCGATGCTGAGACACAAACAATCATCGTGAGCGCCTGTCTGTAGCTACACCTGTCTGTAGCTACACCTGTCTGTAGCTACACCTGTCTGTAGCTACACCTGTCTGTAGCTACACCTGTCTGTAGGTGTCTGTAGCTACACCTGTCTGTAGCTACATCTGTCTGTAGCTACACCTGTCTGTAGCTACACCTGTCTGTAGCTACACCTGTCTGTAGCTACATATGTCTGTAGCTACATATGTCTGTAGCTACATCTGTCTGTAGGTGTCTGTAGCTACACCTGTCTGTAGCTACACCTGTCTGTAGCTACACCTGTCTGTAGGTGTCTGTAGCTACACCTGTCTGTAGCTTCACCTGTC
>NC_141825.1:29597398-29599898 GCF_982586985.1 Callionymus lyra | reverse complement strand
TTCTACTGTTCTACTGTTCTCATGTTCTACTGTTATCACGTTCTACTGTTCTACTGTTCTCATGTTCTACTGTTCTCATGTTCTCATGTTCTACTGTTCTACTGTTATCATGTTCTACTGTTCTACTGTTCTACTGTTCTCATGTTCTACTGTTCTCATGTTCTACTGTTCTCATGTTCTCATGTTCTACTGTTCTCATGTTCTACTATTCTCATGTTCTACTATTCTACTGTTCTCATGTTCTACTGTTCTACTGTTCTACTATTCTACTGTTCTACTGTTCTACTATTCTACTGTTCTCATGTTCTACTGTTCTACTGTTCTCATGTTCTACTGTTCTCATGTTCTACTGTTCTCATGTTCTACTGTTATCATGTTCTCATGTTCTACTGTTCTACTGTTCTCATGTTCTACTGTTATCATGTTCTCATGTTCTACTGTTCTCATGTTCTACTGTTCTACTGTTCTCATGTTCTACTGTTCTCATGTTCTACTGTTCTCATGTTCTACTGTTCTACTGTTCTCATGTTCTACTGTTCTCATGTTCTACTGTTCTCATGTTCTACTGTTATACTGTTCTACTGTTATCATGTTCTCATGTTCTACTGTTCTCATGTTCTCGTGTTCTACTGATCTACTGTTCTACTGTTCTACTGTTCTACTGTTCTCATGTTCTACTGTTATACTGTTCTACTGTTCTACTGTTCTACTGTTCTACTGTTCTCATGTTCTACTGTTATCATGTTCTCGTGTTCTACTGATCTACTGTTCTACTGTTCTACTTTTCTCATGTTCTACTGTTCTACTGTTATCATGTTCTACTGTTCTCATGTTCTACTGTTCTACTATTCTACTGTTCTACTGTTCTCATGTTCTACTGTTCTACTGTTCTACTATTCTACTGTTCTACTGTTCTCATGTTCTACTGTTCTCATGTTCTACTGTTCTCATGTTCTACTATTCTACTGTTCTCATGTTCTACTGTTCTACTGTTATCACGTTCTACTGTTCTACTGTTCTACTGTTCTCATGTTCTACTGTTATCATGTTCTCGTGTTCTACTGATCTACTGTTCTACTGTTCTACTGTTATCATGTTCTACTGTTCTCATGTTCTACTGTTATACTGTTCTACTGTTATCATGTTCTACTGTTCTACTGTTCTCATGTTCTCATGTTCTACTGTTCTCATGTTCTCGTGTTCTACTGATCTACTGTTCTACTATTCTACTGTTCTCATGTTCTCATGTTCTACTGTTCTACTGTTCTACTGTTCTCATGTTCTACTGTTATACTGTTCTACTGTTATCATGTTCTACTGTTCTACTGTTCTCATGTTCTACTGTTATCATGTTCTCATGTTCTCGTGTTCTACTGATCTACTGTTCTACTATTCTACTGTTCTACTGTTCTACTGTTCTACTGTTATCATGTTCTACTGTTCTACTGTTCTACTGTTCTCATGTTCTACTGTTCTACTGTTCTCATGTTCTACTATTCTACTGTTCTACTGTTCTCATGTTCTACTGTTATCACGTTCTACTGTTCTACTGTTCTCATGTTCTACTGTTATCATGTTCTCATGTTCTACTGATCTACTGTTATCATGTTCTCATGTTCTACTGTTCTACTATTTTCATGTTCTACTCTTTTCATGTTCTCATGTTCTACTGTTATCATGTTCTCATGTTCTACTGTTCTACTGATCTACTGTTCTACTGTTTTACTGTTATCATGTTCTACTGTTCTCATGTTCTACTGTTCTACTGTTCTACTATTCTCATGTTCTACTGTTCTACTGTTCTACTGTTCTCATGTTCTACTGTTCTACTGTTCTCATGTTCTACTGTTCTCATGTTCTACTGTTCTACTGTTCTACTGTTATCATGTTCTACTGTTCTACTATTCTACAGTTATACTGTTCTACTATTCTACTGTTCTACTATTCTACTGTTCTACTGTTCTCATGTTCTACTGTTCTACTGTTATCATGTTCTACTGTTCTACTGTTCTACTATTCTACTGTTCTACTATTCTACAGTTATACTGTTCTACTATTCTACTGTTCTCATGTTCTCATGTTCTACTGTTCTCATGTTATCATGTTCTCATGTTCTCATGTTCTCGTGTTCTACTGATCTACTGTTCTACTGTTATCATGTTCTCATGTTCTACTGTTCTACTGTTCTCATGTTCTACTGTTCTCATGTTCTACTGTTCTCATGTTCTACTGTTCTACTGTTCTCATGTTCTACTGTTCTACTGTTATCATGTTCTACTGTTCTCATGTTCTACTATTCTACTGTTCTACTGTTCTACTGTTCTACTATTCTACTGTTCTACTATTCTACTGTTCTACTGTTCTACTATTCTACTGTTCTACTATTCTACTGTTCTACTGTTCTACTGTTCTCATGTTCTACTGTTATCATGTTATCATGTTCTCATGTTCTCGTGTTCTACTGATCTACTGTTCTACTGTTCTACTGTTATCATGTTCT
>NC_141825.1:29564898-29579898 GCF_982586985.1 Callionymus lyra | reverse complement strand
TACTTGATTCCCCTCGGTAAAATCATTCAGAGATTTCCAGATGTTTCTTATCACATGTTTGCTGATGACATCCAGCTCTACTGCTCTGTTGATCCAACTGAGCCCCAGAGGCTGAACTTAGTCAATTGTTTGCTAGAAATCAAACAATGAGTGAAAACACTTTGAAGCTAAATGTGGACAAAACTGAAACTCTGGTGATTGTTGATGATAAGATTCCAGGGTTGAGTCAGTACTTGAGTGACTTATGTCAGTCTGTCAAACTGAGCCTGAGAAACCTGGGTGTTGTATTTGATAAAGACATGTCTCTTGTTCAACACTGAAGAAAACTGACCAGAAACTGTTTCCTTCAACTGAGAAAAATCTCTAAACTTAGGAAAATGTTGTCGGAACATGATCTGGATCTTATAATCCATGTGTTTGTTTCTTCTCGTCTGGACTATTGTAACAGTTTGTTTTCATGTCTTAACAAGAAGGATCGTCTCGTCTGCAGTTGATTCAGAACTCTGAGCCGCTCTAGTAGAAGAACTCACATTTCTCCTTCAAACTCTTCACTAATTTCTTTCAGGATCATTTTAAAATTCTGGTTCTTACTTTCAGATCTATTCATGGTCAGACCTTCCATCAGTGATCTGATCCAGACTTACACCCCAGCTCGGGCTCTGAGGTCTGTGGATCAGAATCTACTTATGGTTCCACGCACACGACTCAGGACCAGAGGAGAGAAATCTTTTCAGGCTGTTGCTCCTAAGCTTTGGAACAATCTTCTCTCTCTTTGCGCTTGGTGATCTACTGACTCCTTCAAGAAACATCTGTGTTTGATGATCTACTGACTCCTTTAAGAAACATCTCTGTTATACTTATATATCACTCTTCTATCACTTATATATCATTCTTCTATCACTTATATATCATTCTTCTATCAGTTATATATCACTCTTCTATCACTTATATATCACTCTTCTATCAGTTATATATCACTCTTCTATCACTTATATATCATTCTTCTATCACTTATATATCATTCTTCTATCAGTTATATATCACTCTTCTATCACTTATATATCATTCTTCTATCAGTTATATATCACTCTTCTATCAGTTATATATCATTCTTCTATCACTTATATATCATTCTTCTATCACTTATATATCACTCTTCTATAACTTATATATCATTCTTCTATCAGTTATATATCACTCTTCTATCACTTATATATCATTCTTCTATCAGTTATATATCACTCTTCTATCAGTTATATATCATTCTTCTATCACTTATATATCATTCTTCTATCACTTATATATCACTCTTCTATCACTTATATATCATTCTTCTATCACTTATATATCACTCTTCTATCAGTTATATATCATTCTTCTATCACTTATATATCATTCTTCTATCACTTATATATCACTCTTCTATCACTTATATATCACTCTTCTATCACTTATATATCACTCTTCTATCACTTATATATCATTCTTCTATCACTTATATATCATTCTTCTATCACTTATATATATTGATTTATTGATGGATTGATGGATTAATGGATGGATGGATGGATGGATGGATTAATGAATTGATTGATTGATTGATTGATTCATGGATTTATGGATTGATTGATTGATGAATTGATGGATTGATGGATTGATGGATTTATTAGTGATTGATTGTTGGATTTATGGATTTATGGATTTATGGATTGATGGATTGATTTATTGATGGATTTATGGATGGATTGATGTATTGATTAATTAATGGTTGGATTAGTGATTGATTGTTGGATTGATTTATTGATGGATTGATTGAATGATGGATTGATGTCCAGCTGCCGTGACTCTTGTGTGGATGTGGGTCGGATCAGACCTGTTGATGTAAAGTCTGGTGCTTTAAGAAGAGCTTCTAAGAGGATTGTTGCTGCACGTGAGTCTCAGGAACCTCCGCGGCTCAGTGACCAGTTTGACCCACTTGTTCAGCAGGTGACTTGTTATGGACGCCAGGAGGTCAACACTCAATGACACCTACTTATCTATTTATATCTGTTTTTCTATAGCTGTTTATTTTATATCTATTTATTTTATAGCTGTTTATTTTATATCTGTTTATTTTATATCTATTTATTTTATATCTGTTTATTTTATATCTGTTTATTTTATATCTATTTATTTTATATCTGTTTATTTTATATCTGTTTATTTTATATCTATTTATTTTATATCTGTTTATTTTATATCTGTTTATTTTATATCTATTTATTTTATAGCTGTTTATTTTATATCTATTTATTTTATATCTATTTATTTTATATCTGTTTATTTTATATCTATTTATTTTATATCTGTTTATTTTATATCTATTTATTTTATATCTGTTTATTTTATATCTGTTTATTTTATATCTATTTATTTTATATCTTTTTATTTTATATCTATTTGTTTTAAATCTGTTTATTTTATATCTGTTTATTTTATTTATATTTATTTTATATCCGTTTATTTTATATCTATTTGTTTTATATATATTTATTTTATATCTAATTGTTTTAAATCTGTTTATTTTATATATATTTATTTTATATCCGTTTACTTTATATTAATTTATTTTATATATATTTATTATTCATCTATTTGTTTTTTATCTATTTATTTTACATCTATTTGTTTTTCATCTATACATTTTCCATAAATATATAGGATCGGATTAGATTAGATTAGATTATCAAAAATAGAATAAAACTAATACAATTGAATAAAAAGAACCACAAAATAACAAAATGTAAAATAAAACAACAAATAGTACTTTTACAACTTTAAATACACAGAAAAATACTCACTCAGTAGAAAATGTGACTCAGGTTTTGTTTTTAGAACAATTTCCTTTGAAGACATTTTAAAATCTATAATAAAAGGTTATTATAGTTTAAACAAATGATTTTGATCAACGAGTCGCTCGCAGTGGTCAGTACCATAAATAGAGTTGATGTCATGTGATCACCATCATGAAGGTGTTGAAAGTAAAGGTCGCGATGATGTCGTTGGTTTAAGAACAAAAACGCTGAAGAACATCAAGTTTTAAAGGACGACGACCTTCACGTCCAAATCAGAAGTGACAGGAGATTGACAGGCTCGGAAATCAGTCCGGAAAATAGCCAGAGAGCCAAGGTCAGGGATGGAGTGAGAAGAACTGGAGCGACGAGGAAACCTGGTTTTCTCAGGATTCTCACCCGCGGTCTTAGCGAGGGTGTGAGTGACAGGAGGGTGTGAGTGACAGGAGGGTGTGAGTGACAGGAGGGTGAGAGGTGATCCAGGACCAATCACAGACCTCGTGACACCTTCTCAGCCAGCATCCCTATTTTAGCTTCTACGAGTTGATCTTTACTCACCATCGTTCAACATAACAAAATACTTTATATTTTAATATGATGTCATAACCTATTAAAAATACTTCATATTATCTGATGTTTTATCAAAGTTTGTCTTTTATATCTTCCACAGGAAGCCTGTTGTAGCACGTCTTTACCGCTAGGTGGCGTAGTTTAACAAACGGAGGACAGAAACAAATCTTGTTTTCTTCATGAACTCAAATATTGATCACAATATAGAATCAATAAAAGGTCATTTATTTAACTTTTTCTTGAATCTCTGTTTCATGAGACACGAGGAAACAAACGCAAATGTTCTTAAACGTACTTTATTAAATGTTATTTAGGTAAGGTAAGGTAAGGTAAAACTTTATTGATCCCTCCTTCGGGAAATTGTTAGGTAGAACTTTATTATAAATGATTATTATTTATTATACATGTTGTTTATTGACAGGGCAGATCAGAAAATATTATTAAAGTTAAGAATATGTGTCAGTGCAGGTGAAATCATCAGTTCTTTCACACGAGCCTCGACAACAGCGCCACCTACAGAGGAAACACAGCAACACAAGGCGTCAAGTGACAAAGACAAGATCTTATATCCGGTCATTACAGTCACTGAGGATCCTTTGAAGAATTAAACATCAATATTATCCTTAGAAACTGTTTATGCGCTTTTATTCTATTTATTATTATTCTACACAAACATATAACACTGCTTTTGTCATATTTATTATTATTTTACACAAACATATAACACTGCTTTTATTATATTTATTATTATATTTATTATTATTTTACACAAACATATAACACTGCTTTTATTATATTTATTATTATATTTGTTATTATATTTATTATTATTTTACACAAACATATAACACTGCTTTTATTATATTTATTATTATATTTATTTTTATTTTACACAAACATATAACACTGCTTTTATTATATTTATTATTATATTTATTATTATATTTATTATTATTTTACACAAACATATAACACTGCTTTTATTATATTTATTATTATATTTATTATTATATTTATTATTATTCTACACAAACATATAACACTGCTTTTATTATATTTATTATTATATTTATTATTATATTTATTATTATATTTATTATTATTCTACACAAACATATAACACTGCTTTTGTCATATTTATTATTATTTTACACAAACATATAACACTGCTTTTATTATATTTATTATTATATTACACAAACATATAACACTGCTTTTATTATATTTATTATTATATTTATTATTATTTTACACAAACATATAACACTGCTTTTATTATATTTATTATTATATTTATTATTATATTTATTATTATTTTACACAAACATATAACACTGCTTTTATTATATTTATTATTATATTTATTATTATTTTACACAAACATATAACACTGCTTTTATTATATTTATTATTATATTTATTATTATTTTACACAAACATATAACACTGCTTTTATTATATTTATTATTATATTTATTATTATATTTATTATTATTCTACACAAACATATAACACTGCTTTTATTATATTTATTATTATATTTATTATTATTTTACTCAAACATATAACACTGCTTTTATTATATTTATTATTATATTTATTATTATATTTATTATTATTCTACACAAACATATAACACTGCTTTTATTATATTTATTATTATATTTATTATTATATTTATTATTATATTACACAAACATATAACACTGCTTTTGTCATATTTATTATTATTTTACACAAACATATAACACTGCTTTTATTATATTTATTATTATATTACACAAACATATAACACTGCTTTTATTATATTTATTATTATATTTATTATTATTTTACACAAACATATAACACTGCTTTTATTATATTTATTATTATATTTATTATTATATTTATTATTATTTTACACAAACATATAACACTGCTTTTATTATATTTATTATTATATTTATTATTATATTTATTATTATTTTACACAAACATATAACACTGCTTTTATTATATTTATTATTATATTTATTATTATTCTACACAAACATATAACACTGCTTTTATTATATTTATTATTATATTTATTATTATATTTATTATTATATTTATTATTATATTTATTATTATTCTACACAAACATATAACACTGCTTTTATTATATTTATTATTATATTTATTATTATATTTATTATTATTCTACACAAACATATAACACTGCTTTTATTATATTTATTATTATATTTATTATTATATTTATTATTATATTTATTATTATTCTACACAAACATATAACACTGCTTTTATTATATTTATTATTATATTTATTATTATTCTACACAAACATATAACACTGCTTTTATTATATTTATTATTATATTTATTATTATTTTACTCAAACATATAACACTGCTTTTATTATATTTATTATTATATTTATTATCATATTTATTATTATTCTACACAAACATATAACACTGGGGTCAACGATCAGTGAAGATTCAAAACTATCAGAATTAAAATGAATCATGAATAGAAGTCATTCATATTTATTATTTCTAGACCAGGGTCACAAGGTCACAGAGATTCTCACCAGATTCAATTCTTCAGATCTTCAACTGAAGCGCGTTGACCTCTGAACCCTGGAGTCCCGGCACCATCGCTGGAACAGAACCTGGTCCCGAGTCCGAACCAGATGTCGTCATAAAGATATAAACTGTTGTTGTTCTATTAGTGTTTATTTCACTAGTTTATTTTCAGTTCAAGTCAAGTCAAGTCAAATCTAGTCTAGTCTAGTCTAGTCTAGTCCAGTCCAGTCCAGTCCAGTCCAGTCCAGTCCAGTCCAGTCCAGTCCAGTCCAGTCCAGTCCAGTCTAGTCTAGTCTAGTCTAGTCTAGTCCAGTCCAGTCCAGTCCAGTCCAGTCCAGTCCAGTCTAGTCTAGTCTAGTCTAGTCTAGTCCAGTCCAGTCTAGTCTAGTCAAGTCTAGTCAAATCTAGTCCAGTCCAGTCCAGTCCAGTCCAGTCCAGTCTAGTCTAGTCTAGTCTAGTCTAGTCCAGTCCAGTCCAGTCCAGTCCAGTCCAGTCCAGTCTAGTCCAGTCCAGTCCAGTCCAGTCCAGTCCAGTCCAGTCCAGTCCAGTCCAGTCCAGTACAGTCTAGTCTAGTCTAGTCTAGTCTAGTCTAGTCTAGTCTAGTCCAGTCCAGTCCAGTCCAGTCCAGTCCAGTCCAGTCCAGTCCAGTCCAGTCTAGTCTAGTCCAGTCCAGTCCAGTCCAGTCCAGTCCAGTCCAGTCCAGTCCAGTCCAGTCCAGTCCAGTCCAGTCCAGTCCAGTCAAGTCTAGTCTAGTCCAGTCCAGTCCAGTCCAGTCCAGTCCAGTCCAGTCTAGTCTAGTCTAGTCTAGTCCAGTCTAGTCTAGTCTAGTCTAGTCTAGTCCAGTCCAGTCTAGTCTAGTCAAGTCTAGTCAAGTCTAGTCAAGTCTAGTCTAGTCAAGTCTAGTCAAATCTAGTCTAGTCTAGTCCAGTCCAGTCTAGTCTAGTCAAGTCTAGTCTAGTCTAGTCTAGTCTAGTCTAGTCTAGTCTAGTCTAGTCTAGTCTAGTCTAGTCCAGTCCAGTCCAGTCCAGTCCAGTCAAGTCTAGTCAAGTCTAGTCAAGTCTAGTCTAGTCAAATCTAGTCAAGTCAAGTCAAGTCAAGTCAAGTCAAGTCAAGTCAAGTCAAGTCAAGTCAAGTCTAGTCTAGTCCAAGTCTAGTCTAGTCTAGTCTAGTCAAGTCAAGTCTAGTCAAATCTAGTCTAGTCTAGTCAAGTCAAGTCAAGTCTAGTCAAGTCTAGTCAAGTCTAGTCAAGTCTAGTCTAGTCAAATCTAGTCTAGTCTAGTCAAGTCAAGTCAAGTCAAGTCAAGTCAAGTCAAGTCTAGTCTAGTCCAAGTCTAGTCTAGTCTAGTCTAGTCAAGTCTAGTCAAATCTAGTCTAGTCTAGTCAAGTCAAGTCAAGTCTAGTCAAGTCTAGTCAAGTCTAGTCAAGTCAAGTCTAGTCTAGTCAAATCTAGTCTAGTCAAGTCAAGTCAAGTCAAGTCAAGTCAAGTCTAGTCTAGTCTAGTCTAGTCCAAGTCTAGTCTAGTCAAGTCAAGTCAAGTCAAGTCAAGTCAAGTCAAGTCAAGTCAAGTCTAGTCTAGTCTAGTCCAAGTCTAGTCTAGTCTAGTCAAGTCAAGTCAAGTCAAGTCAAGTCAAGTCTAGTCTAGTCCAAGTCTAGTCTAGTCTAGTCTAGTCAAGTCAAGTCTAGTCAAATCTAGTCTAGTCTAGTCAAGTCAAGTCAAGTCTAGTCAAGTCAAGTCAAGTCAAGTCAAGTCAAGTCAAGTCTAGTCTAGTCTAGTCTAGTCAAGTCAAGTCAAGTCTAGTCTAGTCTAGTCTAGTCTAGTCTAGTCAAGTCAAGTCAAGTCTAGTCAAGCAGGATTCCTTCAGTTTTCTAAACTAAACTCTGTCAACTGTTGCAGTGTAACTTGAATTGTCTGCACATTTGTACTCATTGAAACATTGTTGTGTATGTTTTGTGCCAATCGTGACGTCAGGTGTTTGAATGAGTCTGGCTCTTTCAAGGTTTCTGCATAGCCAGTCATCCAGAGTGTGAACCAACAACACGATCATTTCGGAAACTACATGAAAATGAATATAAAAATGCTAAAGACAAAAAACCGTGACGTGCTTTTATTTTGTAAGAAATCCCGGTGCTCGATGCTGAGGACGCAGCTTGACAGCAGCGGGTCTGAGCTGCTGGTTTGTTCGAAGCTTTTCTACGAAATGCCTTCTTTTCTGCCCGCGGATGGTTTTAGTCTCTCTGCGGGTCTTCTTGTGAGTCCAGGCGCCTGTGTTTGTAGCCATGATGCGAGGCGAGGTGAGCGGCTTGTCGTAGCGGACTGAGCCGCTCCAGCAGCTCGATGCAGCAGCCGGGGAGGATGAGGCCTAGTCGTTAAAGCTCCTCCATCATGGCTGAAGATCAACAACAACCTGGGCTCAAGCCTGGACCAGGTTCTCTTCCAGCGATGGTGCCGGGACTCCAGGGCCCGGAGGCCAACGCGCTCCAGTTCAAGATCAAGAATTCAATCTGGTGAGAAGGAGAACATTTGTGGAGCAGTTAGCATCTCTGGAGCTGTTAGCATCCTAGCATCTCTGGAGCAGTTAGCATCCTAGCATCTCTGGAGCAGTTAGCATCCTAGCATCTCTGGAGCAGTTAGCATCCTAGCATCTCTGGAGCTGTTAGCATTCTAGCATCTCTGGAGCTGTTAGCATCTCTGGAGCAGTTAGCATCCTAGCATCTCTGGAGCAGTTAGCATCCTAGCATCTCTGGAGCTGTTAGCATCTCTAGAGCTGTTAGCATCTCTGGAGCAGTTAGAATCTCTGGAGCTGTTAGCATCCTAGCATCTCTGGAGCTGTTAGCATCTCTGGAGCATTTAGCATCTCTGGAGCTGTTAGCATCCTAGCATCTCTAGAGCTGTTAGCATCCTAGCATCTCTGGAGCAGTTAGCATCTCTGGAGCTGTTAGCATCTCTGGAGCTGTTAGCATCCTAGCATCTCTAGAGCTGTTAGCATCCTAGCATCTCTGGAGCAGTTAGCATCTCTGGAGCTGTTAGCATCTATGGAGCTGTTAGCATCTCTGGAGCTGTTAGCATCACTGGAGCTGTTAGCATCCTAGCATCTCTGGAGGTGTTAGCATCCTAGCATCTCTGGAGCCGTTAGCATCCTAGCATCTCTGGAGGTGTTAGCATCCTAGCATCTCTGGAGCCGTTAGCATCCTAGCATCTCTGGAGCCGTTAGAATCCTAGTATCATCTTCACTCTGGTCTTGTTTATGCAGTAAACAGTAGTTTATTATTATCAGCGATCATTGGCCACAGGAGGCCATGTTGAGGATGATGCTCGTGATGATGCTCGTGATGACAGGTGTCAATCACAACCTCCTGGTCCTGAGGACAGACTTTAACTCACTGAGAGTAGAATTGATTCATGTATTACTGACCTTTATTTTGAGCAAAACACTTCCATTCATACATTTACTCAAATTACTATTGATTTATTAGTAACACGTGTTAATATTGATTGTTTTTTTAATCTTCAACTCATTCTTTTCATGACAAATACACTTAGTCACTGTTTATATATAAATAATGTAATATAATAATAAATAATAATGTAATATATAATATTACTGTTGTGTAATATTACATCAGGCGTTGAAGTATTTCAATTTAAAGCTTCATTCAAATATATTTAACAAGTTAAAGAAGATACAACATAAAATAAAGTCTAATGTTAATATTAGTGACTCTAGTTAGTGAAGCAACTTTAAAAATGAAAGACCTTTTTCCTCTTTTTCACTTTATAATAATAATATTTAATTTTATTTCATGTTTATTTCATTTTTGAGCTTTTTCTGCTCCTTGTTTGTTTTTTATAAAGACACTCCTGGTGTAACTTGTGTAACGTCTCAATGTCTCCAAATTTATCTTCTTGCGAAGTAAATATAGTTTTTAAAGACGTCTTTGATGAAACTCCTGCTGTTCCAGAGACGACATGTTGTTTATATCAATAACATGTTGTTTTGATCAATAACATGTTGATCTGATCAATAGATAGATAGATAGATAGATAGATACTTTATTCATCTCCTTAGAGAAATTCACGTTTTTTTTAAAATAACATAACATGTTGTTTTGATCAATAACATGTTGTTTTGATCAATAACATGTTGATGTGATCAATAACATGTTGATGTGATCAATAACATGTTTATCTGATCAATAACATGTTGATGTGATCAATAACATGTTGATGTGATCAATAACATGTTGTTTTGATCAATAACATGTTGATCTGATCAATAACAGTGTTGATCTGATCAATAACATGTTGATCTGATCAATAACATGTTATTGATCAATAACATGTTGTTTTGATCAATAACATGTTATTGATCAATAACATGTTGTTTTGATCATCAATAACATGTTGATCTGATCAATAACATTTTGATCTGATCAATAACAGTGTTGATCTGATCAATAACAATGTTGATCTGATCTGATCAATAACATGTTGATCTGATCAATAACATGTTGATCTGATCAATAATTGTGTTGATCTGATCAATAACGCGTTGCTCTGATCAATAACATGTTGATCTGATCAATAACATGTTGATCTGATCAATAACATGTTGATCTGATCAATAATTGTGTTGATCTGATCAATAACATGTTGCTCTGATCAATAACATGTTGCTCTGATCAATAACATGTTGATCTGATCAATAATTGTGTTGATCTGATCAATAACATGTTGCTCTGATCAATAACATGTTGCTCTGATCAATAAAATGTTGATCTGATCAATAATTGTGTTGATCTGATCAATAACATGTTGCTCTGATCAATAACATGTTGCTCTGATCAATAACATGTTGATCTGATCAATAACATGTTGATCTGATCAATAATTGTGTTGATCTGATCAATAACATGTTGATCTGATCAATAACATGTTGATCTGATCAATAACATGTTGATCTGATCAATAACATGTTGATCTGATCAATAACGTGTTGCTCTGACGTTTGATCAGATTCTCTCTGACATGTAGTTTCTTCACTAATTGATGCTTCAGAAATACTTCATCTTCTCACTCGAACCTTTGATGAACACATGAAGTCCATGAGTTGAGGTTTCTAGAGTCCAGAGTCAGAAGGTGACACAACGGATTGTAACACGTGACGCGTTAGCAGTAGATACTCTTGTTACAAATATTACTTCTGTTTTTAAACTCATGTTCACTGTTCTTGACGAGTCGTATTCATGTTATTAAATAATTCTTGTTTTTGTTTACGTCATTTTTCTCTCGTCTTCACAGCAAATCTGTACAATCAAAGGTGGACGGCATGTTGGTGAGTAACTGTTACTGCACTTCCTGTATTTCTATTTAAAGTATGTTATTAAAGCCTGACAAACTATTAATTTACATGTTGGTGAGTAACTGTTACTGCACTTCCTGTATTTCTATTTAAAGTACGTTATTAAAGCCTGACAAACTATTAATTTACATGTTGGTGAGTAACTGTTACTGCACTTCCTGTATTTATATTTAAAGTACGTTATTAAAGCCTGACAAACTATTCATTTACATGTTGGTGAGTAACTGTTACTGCACTTCCTGTATTTCTATTTAAAGTATGTTATTAAAGCCTGACAAACTATTAATTTACATGTTGGTGAGTAACTGTTACTGCACTTCCTGTATTTCTATTTAAAGTATGTTATTAAAGCCTGACAAACTATTAATTTACATGTTGGTGAGTAACTGTTACTGCACTTCCTGTATTTCTATTTAAAGTACGTTATTAAAGCCTGACAAACTATTCATTTACATGTTGGTGAGTAACTGTTACTGCACTTCCTGTATTTCTATTTAAAGTATGTTATTAAAGCCTGACAAACTATTAATTTACATGTTGGTGAGTAACTGTTACTGCACTTCCTGTATTTATATTTAAAGTATGTTATTAAAGCCTGACAAACTATTAATTTACATGTTGGTGAGTAACTGTTACTGCACTTCCTGTATTTCTATTTAAAGTATGTTATTAAAGCCTGACAAACTATTAATTTACATGTTGGTGAGTAACTGTTACTGCACTTCCTGTATTTCTATTTAAAGTATGTTATTAAAGCCTGACAAACTATTAATTTACATGTTGGTGAGTAACTGTTACTGCACTTCCTGTATTTCTATTTAAAGTATGTTATTAAAGCCTGACAAACTATTAATTTACATGTTGGTGAGTAACTGTTACTGCACTTCCTGTATTTCTATTTAAAGTCTGTTATTAAAGCCTGACAAACTATTAATTTACATGTTGGTGAGTAACTGTTACTGCACTTCCTGTATTTATATTTAAAGTATGTTATTAAAGCCTGACAAACTATTAATTTACATGTTGGTGAGTAACTGTTACTGCACTTCCTGTATTTCTATTTAAAGTATGTTATTAAAGCCTGACAAACTATTAATTTACATGTTGGTGAGTAACTGTTACTGCACTTCCTGTATTTCTATTTAAAGTATGTTATTAAAGCCTGACAAACTATTAATTTACATGTTGGTGAGTAACTGTTACTGCACTTCCTGTATTTCTATTTAAAGTATGTTATTAAAGCCTGACAAACTATTAATTTACATGTTGGTGAGTAACTGTTACTGCACTTCCTGTATTTATATTTAAAGTATGTTATTAAAGCCTGACAAACTATTTATGTTCTTTTTAACAGACATTTTTTGTTAAACATAAAACTTGAAACATGATCCTGTGAGTGTGTGGAAGATAAAGATATTAAATGATATTCTACTCTGATATTAAATGATATTCTACTCTGATATTAAATGATATTAAATGATATTCTACTCTGATATTAAATGATATTCTACTCTGATATTAAATGATATTAAATGATATTCTACTCTGATATTAAATGATATTCTACTCTGATATTAAATGATATTAAATGATATTCTACTCTGATATTAAATGATATTCTACTCTGATATTAAATGATATTCTACTCTGATATTAAATGATATTAAATGATATTCTACTCTGATATTAAATGATATTCTACTCTGATATTAAATGATATTCTACTGATATTCTACTCTGATATTAAATGATATTCTACTCTGATATTAAATGATATTCTACTCTGATATTAAATGATATTCTACTCTGATATTAAATTATATTCTGATATTAAATGATATTCTACTCTGATATTAAATGATATTCTACTCTGATATTAAATGATATTCTACTGATATTCTACTCTGATATTAAATGATATTCTACTCTGATATTAAATGATATTCTACTGATATTCTACTCTGATATTAAATGATATTCTACTCTGATATTAAATGATATTCTACTGATATTCTACTCTGATATTAAATGATATTCTACTCTGATATTAAATGATATTCTGATATTAAATGATATTCTACTGATATTCTACTCTGATATTAAATGATATTCTACTGATATTCTACTCTGATATTAAATGATATTCTGATATTAAATGATATTCTACTCTGATATTAAATGATATTCTGATATTAAATGATATTCTACTGATATTCTACTCTGATATTAAATGATATTCTACTGATATTCTACTCTGATATTAAATGATATTCTACTGATATTCTACTCCGATGTTAAATGATATTCTGATGTTAAATGATATTCTACTCTGATATTAAATGATATTAAATGATTTTCTACTCTGATATTAAATGATATTCTACTCTGATATTAAATGATATTCTACTCTGATATTAAATGATATTCTACTCTGATATTAAATGATATTAAATGATATTCTACTCTGATATTAAATGATATTCTACTCTGATATTCTACTCTGATATTAAATGATATTCTACTCTGATATTAAATGATATTCTACTCTGATATTAAATGATATTCTACTCTGATATTCTACTCTGATATTAAATGATATTCTACTCTGATATTAAATGATATTCTACTCTGATATTAAATGATATTCTACTCTGATATTCTACTCTGATATTAAATGATATTCTACTCTGATATTAAATGATATTCTACTCTGATATTAAATGATATTCTACTGATATTCTACTCTGATATTAAATGATATTCTACTCTGATATTAAATGATATTCTACTCTGATATTAAATGATATTCTACTCTGATATTAAATGATATTAAATGATATTCTACTCTGATATTAAATGATATTCTACTCTGATATTAAATGATATTCTACTCTGATATTAAATGATATTCTACTCTGATATTAAATGATATTAAATGATATTCTACTCTGATATTAAATGATATTAAATGATATTCTACTCTGATATTAAATGATATTCTACTCTGATATTAAATGATATTCTACTGATATTCTACTCTGATATTAAATGATATTCTACTCTGATATTAAATGATATTCTACTCTGATATTAAATGATATTCTACTCTGATATTAAATGATATTCTACTCTGATATTAAATGATATTCTACTCTGATATTAAATGATATTCTACTCTGATATTAAATGATATTCTACTCTGATATTAAATTATATTCTACTCTGATATTAAATGATATTCTACTCTGATATTAAATGATATTCTACTCTGATATTAAATTATATTCTACTCTGATATTAAATGATATTCTACTCTGATATTAAATTATATTCTACTCTGATATTAAATTTCTACTCTGAAGAACAAACTTAACTTCTGTTCTCACATTATTGACAGCAGAGAGATGACAGTATTTGACCAGTTGTTGGACCAGAAGAGTTTTATTGAGTTAAAAATCTTAACGTTTATACAGAACTATTGTCAAACCAGCTGTGAAAGGTTTGGTGAAGGTTGACTGTCCAGGAAAGGAGTCGCGTCACATCATACCTACGTTCAGGACCAACAACTAACTATTTATTTCACAATATTACATGTTACTTTAAGAAGTGACACATCTTTGTGTATCATTTAACTTCCATAAAGAACATGTTTCTGGAGCTTCAGGT